>NC_044502.1:2310000-2320000 GCF_902362185.1 Chanos chanos | reverse complement strand
CTTTTGCCCGGTGCCTCGTGTCACCCAGGTTACGGCACCAGCATCAAATTTTTAATGAGGCAAGATTCAGACGTTGAATTTACCTGTAGAAGAAACACCTAAAATCACTTCACCGAATATGGACCAGAATGAAGTCTGGAGGCTTAAGGCAGTGATTCTCAACTCCAGTTCTGAGGGCCCCCTGTCCTGCACATGTTTGTTTTAACTCAGGACTGACACTCCTGATTCCACTGATCCATTCATCATCAAGCCCTTGATTAGCTCAGTTAACCGTGATAATGAAGAGTTAACACAAAGACATGCAGGACAGTGGGCCCTCAGGACTGGAGCTGAGAATCACTGGCTTAAAGAACTTCATTTGTGGTTCTTTGATTTCCTCATATTTTTTTTTTCCTAATTCGGAATGCCCAATCAGTCTTCAGCTCTTTTAAGCTCCGCCCCTGCCCAGCCCTGCCCTGCCCTGCCACGCCCATATAAACAGCGATCACTGGGGTGGGGCGATTGGAATTGGATTGGAAATGATGAGAGTGGAGGGGAGGAGAGAGCGAGTAAGGACAAGGGGGAAGGAAATGGGGGGGGGGGACAGGACAGACGGGGAGGCCGGTGATTCGGGAAGAGGTTAGAACACTGGCCGTTGGTTTTGGGTGGAGGGATGGATGGGGGACATTCACTCGCTAGTGGTGAGAGAGAAAGACTATTGATAAATATGATATCTATTTCTATTTTTGCATCTGTTTTTTAATGTACCTATTTATCTTGCTTTTATCGTTTGTTTGTTTGTTTGTGTTTTTGTTGTTTGTTTATTTTGTTTTGTTTTTTTGGTCTCTTCACTTTTAGCTACTTTCTGTACTTCAGTACTGTTGTAGATGTTGAGTATTGCCTTCCTTCCTAAGCATTAATAAAGAGGCCCTCTGACAAAGGGGGGGGGGGGGGGGGGGGCAAAAAAAAAAACAGCAATCACCTCATTCAGGATGAGCACACGCTCCCTCTGAGTGATCCACTGTATCTTTTCACCCTAACAAAGCTGTTCAGTATTTCACCCTCACAAGCTGTTCAGTATTTCACCCTCACAAGCTGTTCAGTATTTCACCCTCACGAGCTGTTCAGTATTTCACCCTCATGAGCTATTCAGTATTTCCAAATAATGTAATCCCAGCGTGAGTGGCTGGCAGTGAGCACTGACGAGTACTGAAAGGAACTTTGACCTTGTTTAACTCACTGACCAAAGAGGACAGGACCAGTTCTGTTGCCCAGTAAACCAAGCAGCACCACTGTAGTATGAAACCTGAATCCCAGTGACAGGACGCATGTTTGTCACTATGAGTGAGTCTTAAGCCCTCATCATGGACAGTAATATTAACCTAAGTCCATCTATGAGCACAGGTAATTCACCATTAATCCAGACATTTTTCTAACACTCTCTATCTCTCTCTCCCTCTCTCCCTCAAATTGTCTTAAACACACACACACACACACACACACACACACACACACACTACAACAGCATTTATTTAGAAATGCACACATAAACTGAAACTCTACACACACACACATCTCTCTCTTTCTCTCTCTCTCTCTCTCTTTCTCTCTCTCTCTCTCTCTGTCTCTCTCTCTTTCTGTGTGTGTGTATATGTGTGTATATATATATATATATATGTGTGTGTGTGTGTGTGTGTGTGTGTGTGTGTGTGTGTGGAGAGCGTTTCAGTTTATGTGTGTGTGCTATACAGACGCTGCTGTAGTCATTTAGTCGTGAAACCGTTTGCGGTGCGAGAGGTCTTAGGATGCACACGTGTAAGCATTTAGCGTCGCGGAGCTGTGTAAACAGTAGATGGGCCTAAAACGGTGTGTGTGGGAGGGAAAGTGGCGCATGTGTCGCCAACACGAACAACCTGACTGCAGGAGGGCGGGGCCAGTAGCTGCACAGACTTGCTATTAAGTAATTACCCACAACAGTGCTGTCAGGCGATGAAAAGACACCTCCAAAAGGAACGCTGAGAGTTTTCAAACAAACCGTAAAAAAAAATATGAAATATGAACTGTGAAGGTCTGACCATTGCGTTAAAAACCGTGAACGGAACTGCAGGATGACTAAAACGTTTTTAGATGGTCTGAGAAGACATCTGACACGTTGAATCGTAGAGCCTTCTCAGTAGACGTTGTCGAAATGATTGCATTTCTTAAAAGGTTGCCTTGATTCTATTTCTAAATTAGGTTTATAAAAATCTTCCTCCATAAAATGTTCGGTGTTAAATTTTTCCTTTTGATGTATTTTCAATGTAAGTTGATGACAACCTGATGCATGAAAAATTGTTTACCCTGAAAATTGTTTAAAAAAAAAGAAGAAATCTGTGTGTGTGTTTGTGTGTGTGTGTGTGTGTGTGTGTGTGTATGTGTGTGGCAAATCTATATTTCCACTGTGTGCGTTCAGTATTTTTGAAGAGGTGTCTCAGGCACTGAGTTTGAACCAAACCAGAAACATCTCATTAGTGAATCTGAGAGTGCGGCAGGATAAGGCGGTAACGTCTGTACCAAAGCCACAGTGTGTGGGTTCAGCAGGATGACCTCTATACCATGCCTGTGAACAGAAACCATCCGGGATTCGTCAGCAAGCGTTCGCCCCGTCACACTTTTCTTTCTCTAACATGCACACTTTGCAGGAGTGACTTACAGTTATTATGATGTGTGTGTGTGTGTGTGTGAGAGAGAGAGAGGTCACACACACCTCCAGGGAAACCATATCAGTTTTAGTACCTTACTCAGGGACGTATCTTCAGTGAACTGTCGTCTCTGGGATTTGAACCCATAACCTCCTGGTTACTAGATTACTAGGCCACTATACTATAGAGAAAAATTTGACTTTTGAATGAAAAATGTACATGCCAGCACAGCTCAGGTTATGTGTGAATTACTCTCTGAGGTGCTGAAATTTTCTCAGTGCTTCAGTCTCCTAAATACTTGATGGATTTTTTTGTGCACATGATGAGCAATTGAGCAATTTTTTTCAAGACGCAACCATATGCAAACAGCGTGAAATTTCTGCAGCTTTTCGAAACAAGTCTTCAGGTGTTTGTGGAAAAAGAAAAAAAATTATTGTCTCACCAGACTTTCGGGATGTTTTTTCTAGCTCAGCACTAAATCAAGTGTTAAATGAAATGAACACACACACACACACACACACACACACACACACACACACACGTAAGCTCATCTCCAGTCAAAGCTCCGAAGAGACAGACCAGTTTACTAACAGGAAGGAAACAGTGACTGAACTGGTTATTTGAATACGCCATGCAGGCAGAAAAGGCCATCCTTTTGTCTGCTACGCTGACAGTTATGCCCCCCTGTTCACACAGAAAAAAGAATGAAAAAAAAAGAAAGAAAGAGAGAAAGAGTGAGGTTTTTGGTTATCCAGTTGAGTTGTTTTTGTGAACCAGGTCCTGTTGATCTTGAACAACCACTTGCCTTTTTGACAGTTAGGAAAAAGGGCTTGTCTTAAACCTGAGTTCTCACCACTGCTGTCAAGATAATACAATTCACCTTCTACAGCTACTTCTTCATGTCACACACACACACACACGCACACACACACACACGCACACACACACACACACACACGCACACATTCCCCTCCCCCTTTTGTCTGTGTTTCTCTGTCACTGGGTCACGTCTTCATGCTTTTCCTGAAAAGACATTTTCCCGTCAGTACGTGGTCCACATCCCACTCTTAAATCCAGTGGCATTTTATTGTTTTACCAACAGAATGGATTTTAATCCAGATTTGGGCTTCATCTACGTCTGGGGAGAAAAAAAAAATCCCTTCATTTTGATTGGACACCTCATTTAGAAAAAAGAACTACTGACTATTGAGTGTCACAGTGAGTCAAACCTTCATATGTCCTGTGTGTCTACATACATACCCCCCAGCCTTAACTCCATGTGCCAATAGGTTTTACTTTCACAAAGACTTTGTCATTACTGTCTGTCTGTTTGAGATGCAGCCTTGAGAACGACACCTCAGTCGCTGCCGATTTCAGGCAATCCCCTCACCTGGGGCTCGGTTCTCCAATGCTTAAGAGGCCAAATGAGTGTGTGCGTGCGTGCGTGTGTGTGCGTGCGTGTGTGTTTGTGTGTGCATGTGCGTGTGTGCCCGCGCGCGCGCGTGTGTGTACATGTGCATGCGTGTGTGTGTGCTTGCGTGTGCACGCGCGTGTGTGCATGCGTGTGTGTGTGTGTGTGTGTGTGTGTGTGTGCTTGCGCACGTGTGTGCATGTGCATGTGTGTGTGTGTGTGTGTGCTTGCGCACGTGTGTGCATGTGCATGTGTGTGTGTGTGTGTGTCCATACGATGTGTATGCGTGTGTGCGTGTGTGCGTGTGCGTGCGTGTGTGTGTGCGTGTGTGTGCATGTGCGTGTGTGTGCATGTGTGTGCGCGCGCATGTGTGTGTGTGTCCATACGGTGTGTGGGTGTGTGTGGGTGTGCGCGTGTGTGCGTGCGTGTGTGCGTGTGTGTGTGTGTGTGCATGTGTGTGTGTGTGTGTGTCCATACGGTGTGTGGGTGTGTGTGTGGGAGAGTGTGTGGGCTTCTTCTTAGCCTGACTCACAGAGTGTTCTGTTGGAGAGAAAAGCAACATAACAAACTATTACGTGACAACAACAACAACAGATCCTAGCATCCATGACTTTCACTTCATCAGAGACATGCTGAGGGCTAACTCATCAAAATCATTCTGTGAGAGAAAAAATGTTAAGGGCAATAAAAAACGATCTCCACAGATATTTCCACTCTATGTTTAATGCATCCCTTTCTGGAGTAATGAGTGCGTGAGTTTATGCATGTTTTTATATTATTTAGATAGATATAGATGAAAGAGAGAGAGAGAGAGAGAATGTGTGTGTGTGTGTGTGTGAGAGAGAGGAAGAGAGAGAATGAGCATGTGTGTGTGTGTGTGTGTGAGAGAGAGAGAGAGAGAGAGAGAGAGAGAGAGAGAGTGTTTGTGTGTGTTTGTGTGTGTGAGAGAGAGAGAGAATGTGTGTGTGTGTGTGTGTGTAAGAGAGAGAAAGAGAGAGAGAGAGAGAGAGGGAGAGTGAGAGAATGAGCGTGTGTGTGTGTTTGTGTGTGAGAGAGGGAGAGAGAGAGAATGTGTGTGTGTGAGTGTGTAAGTGTGTGTGTGTGTGAGAGAGAGAGAGAGCATTGTGTGTGTGAGTGTGTAAGTTTGTGTGTGTGTGTGTGTGTGTGTGTGTGAGAGAGAGAGAGAGAGAGAGAGAGAATGTGTGTGTGAGTGTGTAAGTGTGTGTGTGTGAGAGAGAGAGAGAGTGTGTGAGTGTGTAAGTGTGTGTGTGTGTGAGAGAGAGAGAGAGCATTGTGTGTGTGAGTGTGTAAGTGTGTGTGTGTGAGTGTGTAAGTGTGTGTGTGTGTGTGAGAGAGAGAGAGAGAGAGAGAGAGAGAGAGAGAGAGAGAGAGCATTGTGTGTGTGAGTGTGTAAGTGTGTGTGTGTGAGTGTGTGTGTGTGTGAGAGAGAGAGAGAGAGAGAGAGAGAGTGTGTGTGTGTGTGAGTGTGTAAGTGTGTGTGTGTGAGAGAGAGAGAGGATTGTGTGTGTGTGTGTGTGTGTGTGTGTGAGAGAGAGAGAGAGAGAGAGGATTGTGTGGGCGTTTCCAGGCTAAAAGCCTATCTCTATCTTTCCTCCTTGCGGCAAAAAAAGGGAACGGTTGCAATAGGCTTTTTAAAAGACTGTTTTTTCTCATAAAAAACCCTGAATATGAAATATCCACAGAAATCGTATAAAATGTTAAATATTTGGCACTTTACAGAATTGTGGGGAGGGGGGGGGGGTCTCCTTTTTTTCATATTCTGCCTGAGGAGATGAGAAATTGAAAAACACTGTAAGTGAGATTTTCAAAACAGTTTGAGTGTTGCCGTCAGTGTTGCCGGGCAGTACTATTTCTGATGCCGGCCGTGGAGTGGTTTGTTAGTGCTTTGTATCTGTGAAGGGCATCTTTTCCCTTTCACTCAGAGCAGAATTTGAGTTAGTCATCCCCTGGACCCGCCGCCTTTGTCGCACAGTGACCTTGATTGGCAGAAAGCTACAGCACACGCTGAAAGATTACTCTGGAAACCATGGCAACCGAAGGTAGTATAAATGGCGAAGAGGGCGCAGAAGGACGAATTTCGAGCTTTTAAAATGTGTGAATAGTGATGATTAACCTGTATGTGCTCCAGTTACCACAAAGCTGACCACAGAAATGTCTTCCATACACACACACATGCACACGCACACGCGCACGCACACAGACACACACAGACCTGAAAACTATTGTGGGAAAGTGTCAGCTAATTTGTGTCTGCTGCTTAAAAACACTGCATTCAGCAACGAAAGCATAATTATAATCGTAACAATGCCTAACGACTCATAAACATGTGGTCGTTTTCCCTCTTTATAAAACACAATATTATGGCGTCTCGGTGAATTCATCTTTTTTCTCTTCCTGCTTCATTCCTGCTTACGATGTAGAATTTAGTGATCAGTATTTGTGATTTAACAAGGTCAGTCTTTGTGATTTAACAAGGTCAGTATTTGTGAGATAACAAATCGTCACTGTTTTTAAGATGCTGACACACTGGACACTTTTGACTGCAGGCTCCTGTATAGATGTGTCTTTTGATGACCTTATGTAAAGTTGTAAAGTTGTGCTTTGGAAAGGCAGTATTTTTTTTCTTTTTTGGGGGGGGGGTTGTTAGACATTCACGGTTAACTCTGGTATAGAAATACGATGATTTAGGATTTGTTTACGCTACACGCATTTGTGAATTTCTGGCTTCAATTTGATGGGTTTCGGACTGAAGTGAAGTGACCCCTATCTGAAATCAGAGCAATTTGTCCTGAGAAGGAACAAGACAAATAAACCGCAGAAAGGTGTAGCATTCATCTGAACAGCTGCGTCGGGATTGACAGTCCTTTGGCAGGTTTCTGAGGAGCGTTACGTGCCATACAGGAAATAATGAAAATGTCCCATGAGTCTTTGCTAAATTCCGAGCAATTCTCATCTGATTGTTCTAACTCAGATAATATGTAATGCAACTCAGATTCCATGGTTGAATTATATTTTTTTTTGTGGTCCAAATCAGAACAGAAAAGACATGACACCGTTTGTGTGTGTGTGTGTGTGTGTGTGTGTGTGTCTGTGTGTGTGTGTGTGTGTGTGTCTGTGTGTGTGTGTGTGTGTGTGTGTGTGTGTGTGTTTTTCTTTTCACATCACTCAGCACACAGCCTATTTGTACCATAACTGAAGAAGGATAAAAATGTAACTTCATGTTTTCGAGTTGAGATTTCTTGTACTCATGCGACGTTACAAACAGCCTTTCTCTCGACCACCTTTACGGGAGACGAGCACAGCTGCAGTCTCTATCGCTCGACATAGCGTAGCAGAGTCGAGGAAGGCTTTGTCTGAAATGCACACGTAACTGAGGACACATCAGTTTTCTACACATATTTTCATATTCTTCTGTGCGCGCACGGCTCAAACAGCGAGCAGAGGAAGACGTGGGTCTTAGAAGACGTCCCACATGAGGGAAAACACTTTGCCGTAGGGGGGTTTTCAGCGATAAAGGTTAGCGAGAGTAGCGTTGTGTGGAAAAACATACATCTGATCTTGACTGTGTACGTACAGGCCTACAGCGCTCCTCCTACATCAGCCAACGCATCTCCTGGAACCTGTGGCTGTACGGGGAATGGGTGTGGTTTTAACACAGGGTTACTTCCACAGTACTCTGAACTGTGGGTGCAATGCCGGGAGGGGCTCAGGGTCAGAGATGTACAGTACCAGGGTTTCTTGATGTGGCCTATCAGTTATGAATGGTTACGAGTCCAGACGACAGAGTCGCATCTGAGCGGTAAGTCTGTAACGAGAGTCTCGGGTCGTATAAAACCCCACAATAAATCGCCTATTTCGTCTACAAGCCGACTGGCTGCAAAACTCTTCCCTTGCATGTTGCGCTTCCAGCGAAAAACACGAGCAAATGTGGGTTCGATTCCAGGGAGCTTGGGCTTCCTTCTGTTGCTTGGCAACAGTGCAATCCTGTTTCCGTGTTGCTGAGGAACTCACTTCTGTTCAGTGTAGATCTTGGAGGTTGTCCCTATTAAATACCATAATCATGCAAATTATGTTTGAGTGTCTCTCTCTCTCTCTCTCTCCACACCAGCGTGTTTATTCTCTCCTCAAGGGATATTTTTTCAGATTTGAATACCTTCACTATTACATTTGTAACAATACAGATATGAAATAAGGGAGGTGGATTTGCTTTGGACCGATTTCAGAATACATATTTGAACAAGTGCATTTACTTCAGCATTGACATGATTCAAATTTTCATCTAAACTTACACAAGGCTTGGCTTTTCACACATGCAAGCAGAAATGCACACACACACACACACACACACACACTCACACACACACACACATCAAATCAGACAGGCGACTGAAACATGCAGCAGTGACTTACAACACAGAGTGGAGTGCATAGCAATGTAATCAGTCCTGTTCTGAATTACTGCGAGAATCATGCAGACCACAGAGAAAGACTTGTCTAACGCTTTGAGTGAACAGCAGTTATGTTTTATGTTGTCGTTAACCTTAAGCACATATGTATGCAGAAAAGTCCCGGAACTAAACTGCACTCTAAAGTCTAATTTGTTCATTTTACTTCAAAATATCACTCAAGATCATTGACTTGACTGAATCAAATTTAACTCCAAAAGTAAAACTGTTAATTTCTTAATATTTTACTTCACATATGATTTGCGTAATACTTTCAAGTAAAATAAATATTTGGATTCTACAGGCTATAACGGGAACATTCGGTTGCCTTGCTCATGACAGACTGTTGCAGCTGTAACAGTTGTCAAATAATGACCTAGAATTTTTTTAGACCTTCAATTTAAATAAAAAGGAGAGATTAATATGACTGAAATTCTTCTGTCTGTCTACAATCTTCCGATAGCCTATAGAGTTTTATAACTGTTTGTATCAGCTTGAGTGGGGGGAGGAGGGGTGTTATTGTAGAGATTTAAAAACATCCTTGTATGCAAAAATTTTATACTGAATTGTTGAGCAGGAACAGATTTCTGGAAATCAGCTTGGCAAAATGAAACCTGCAGAAGTCCGTATCCATAGGCAAAATGTGTCTGACAGCGCCCGAGGTATGTGAGATACAGCAGAGCAGCAAACAGACAGAGAAAACACACTCGGCGCAGTTAGTTTGTGAGTGACAGCGCGTGCGTGGGCGTGTGTGTGGGCAGAGCCGTGGGAGGCTCATTGTTTGTGAAGGGGATAGAAGCCGCAGCAGAGATGTAAGGTTGGAGAATAAAGGTGAGGATGAGTCGAGGCGCTACGGTGGCCAACACGCGGACGGACATAAAGGGAACAGTCATTCACGGCTCGCGTGGCACAATGCCCTGTGCATACCCATCGGTCTTGTCAGCTCTTTAATCCAAATAATTATACGAATGGCGACAAGCACAAATATCGATATCATTTTTTCTTTGAGCCGTATTAAACCCATTTTGTTGACAGTACTTTCCTCACCAGTGTCCAAGTTAAAAAGAAAGAAAGAAAGAAAGAAAGAAAACTTTTTGAATGCATACAGTACAGTTGGATTTAGTCAGCGATGTTTTGAACTGAGCGTTTAGGTAAAAGCAGAGGATTTGAAACCAGGAATTTATCAGTTTATCAACGCTCTTAATTTGACACAAGCAATATTAATTACCCTTAACCCACATTAATTTTGGTATTGTCGTGTTAACGGACGCCTACCCACCACAGGGCTAATTATTAACAGCTCCTATGGCCTCTCATGTGCCATTATTGATTTTTTAGGGAGCGTCATGCACGCATATTTTCAGACGTTTTTTCAGACATTGCAGCCATGTATAGTTTTAATTAATCGCCTATGTAGCCTAGTTCATTTAGTTCACTAAAACGACTAGCCCTTGTAGTCTGCA
>NC_044502.1:2200000-2305000 GCF_902362185.1 Chanos chanos | reverse complement strand
AATGGCGCTGTTGCCATAGCAACCAACTGAGCTCTATACAGATGAAGTGCTCCTCGGGCTGGCACTCCAGAAGACCCATGACCTCTGACCTCTCTGCTGTGGAGGGCCTATCACAGAGGAAACTCTGTGTGTGTGTGTGAGTGTATGTGCGTGTGTATGTGTGACTGCATAGACAGAACGATAGATAGATAGATAGATAGATAGATAGATAGATAGATAGATAGATAGATGGATAGACAGAGAGATAGATAGATAGATAGATAGATAGATAGATAGATAGATAGATAGATGGATAGATGGATAGATAGATAGACAGACAGATAGGTAGACAGATAGATGGATAGATAGATGGATAGATAGATAGATAGACAGACAGACAGACAGATAGATAGATAGATAGATAGATAGATAGATAGATAGATGGATAGATAGATAGACAGAGAGATAGACAGATAGATGGATAGATAGATAGATAGATAGATAGATAGATAGATAGATAGATAGATAGATAGATAGATAGATAGACAGACAGATAGATAGACAGATAGATAGACAGGTAGACGGATAGATAGATGGATAGATGGATAGATACATAGACAGACAGATAGATAGACAGACAGATAGATAGATAGATTGATAGATAGATAGATAGATAGATAGATAGATAGATAGATAGATAGATAGATAGATAGATAGATAGACAGAGAGATAGATAGATAGACAGATAGGCAGATAGATAGATAGATAGATAGATAGATAGATAGATAGATAGATAGATAGATAGATAGACAGACAGATAGATAGACAGATAGATGGATAGATAGATAGATAGATAGATAGATAGATAGATAGATAGACAGACAGATAGATAGATGGATAGATAGATGGAAACTGTATGTGAGTTGCTGTGTCTGTAATGACTGATGCGTGGGCAGACAGGTACTCCTTTCTCTGGAATTAGCTGATTGTTGTGGACGTTTAATTAGCTGATAGTTGTGGGCGTTTAATTCCCAGTTTGCATGTTTGCCTCTTGGGGGTGGTGGAGGTTGGGTGTTTAGTGGTGGTGTGGTGATGGAGGAGGTATTGCTGCAGATTGTGCCATTAGCCGTTATGAACATAGTTGTTGATGTGTTTTTTTGACGGGGCCTCTAACCCTGTTTTGTGATTGGTTTGTTTATTTCACATGGTCACGGGCAGAGAGGGGCTGGTGACAGACATCAGGAGCATCAGGCAGATCAAAGCCATCTCACACTGTGATAATTACAATACATCAAGCACTTGAGCTGTGTGTGTGTGTGTGTGTGTGTGTGTGTGTGTGTGTGTGTGTGTGTGTGTGTGTGAGCGTGTATGTGTGCACGTAATCTTAGACATGTGTTAGGTTACGGATCAGAGCAATGACCGCATTCTTTTCTCACTTACATCACAGACTTACATCTGAAACCTCACAGGGTCACCCCCTGACCCCCAACCCCACCCCACCCCCACCCCCGTTCACTGACCCCCCCCCCCCCCAAACCTCCCAATCTACTCTCAAAAGCAGTGTCCGATCCCTCCAGAAGAAAGCTACTGTCATTATCTACAACAACCATCATTTTGTAAATATACATTGCAATATTAGAGAAAATATATAAATATTCATTATTTCTGCATTCAAGTGGATTGATGAACTCACCAACATGCACTTTAAAGATTGTAAAGTCATAAAACATATTATTTGGTATTAGTGTAGCAAACTGAACTGTTGTTAAATTGCAACAAGAATTGAGATTTAATCTTAACATGTTGTTATGTGTTGGTCTCCTGTGTCCAGCGTGATGTTCCGTGTGGCCACTCCTGTGATATTAAACACTAAGCACTGATTAGGGATCAGTGTGTAGAGGTCCGGGCCGTAGTCGTACTGATCAGGGGTCAGTGTGTAGAGGTCCGGGCTGTAGTCGTACTGATCAGGGGTCAGTGTGTAGAGGTCCGGGCCGTAGTCGTACTGATCCAGTGGTCAGTGTGGAGAAGTCCGGGCCGCAGTCGTACTGATCAGGGGTCAGTGTGTAGAGGTCCGGGCCGTAGTCGTACTGATCAGGGGTCAGTGTGTAGAGGTCCGGGCTGTAGTCGTACTGATCAGGGGTCAGTGTGTAGAGGTCCGGGCCGTAGTCGTACTGATCAGGGGTCAGTGTGTAGAGGTCCGGGCCGTAGTCGTACTGATCAGGGGTCAGTGTGTAGAGGTCCGGGCTGTAGTCGTACTGATCAGGGGTCAGTGTGGAGAGGTCCGGGCCGTAGTCGTACTGATCCAGTGGGAGTGCGAGAGGCGAGAGGGGGAGAAGTTTCAGTGTTGGTGGTTGAACTGAATAATTGAAAAGCTGTTGATATGAAAACAGGGATAAAAGCAGGGATAAAAGCATTTTTTTTCATCTCTTCCTAAACCTCAGTCGGTTTGACATTTCTGCTCGAATAGTCATCCGAACAGTTTCTCGTCACAATTACTGCATGTATATGTGTTCTTAAAGACATGTGAAGAAGGGTTCTCTCTCTCTCTCTCTCTCTCTCTCTCTCTCTCTCTCTCTCTCTCTCCCTTGCGCACACAGACACCTCTAGGTCATTTAAAATTGCTGGCGGTAAACAGACGCACCAGATGAGTGCAGCGATTATGCTCAAACAAAAAAAAAGAGAGAAAGTGAATTCCGATTGTCTTCCTCAAGTGCATGTCTTGATTACGCCCTTGCAAATATGACACGCTAAAGCTAAAGCTAAAGCTCTCATTACTGATAAAGCTCTTCCTTCTTTTGCCTCTCTCAGACCCAAACAGCGGAAAGCTACACGGATGCAACACAACAGAAAACTGAACTGTTACTACACAATAGAAAAACTACACTGTAACTACACAACAGAAAACTACACTGTAACCACACAACAGAAAACTACACTGTAACTACACAACAGAAAACTACACTGTAACTACACAACAGAAAACTGGACTGTTAGTACACAATTGAAAACTACACTGTAACTACACAACAGAAAACTACACTGTAACCACACAACAGAAAACTACACTGTAACTACACAACAGAAAACTGGACTGTTCGTACACAATTGAAAACTACACTGTAACTACACAACAGAAAACTACACTGTAACTACACAATAGAAAACTACACTGTAACTACACAATAGAAAACTACACTGTAACTACACAACAGAAAACTACACTGTAACTATACAACAGGAAACTGGACTGTAACTACACAACAGAAAACTGGACTGTAACTACACAACAGAAAACTGTAAGACACATTGCTGAGAATACTCAGGCACTGAGATAGAGAGGCAGCCATTTTGCCCGTCTGAGCTCAGACGTGTTCGTAAAACGCACGCTCCAGAGCGGAGTCAGTGAGGCCTCGACAGGAACAGTTGACCGTTCCGCCTGAGGAAGGGAAGGAAAGTGAGCGGGAGAACGAGGAGAGATGGAGACAGAGAGCAGGGGATGAGAAACGGCACGATTTCTTCCTCCCATCGAGAAAGCATTAGTGCGATAGTGTGAATTGAGTTCTGATCTCGTTCCCACGCCTGTGGTCACCACCGGAGCAGGATCATCATCACTCCGGCAGGTGGATCAGGTTTCCGCTAACACCGCTGGGAATGCTCAGGCCATCCCTGGATGCCTGCGGATCTGTAGGATTCTCCGCATTCTTGGCATAGCGGCAGAGCTAATGATACCAGAAATCCCCCCCTCCCCCCCAAACAACAACCAACACACACACACAGACACACACCCGGTCCTCCCATCCCATCCGAAAGCCTTCTTATCTCTGGCCTGGGTTCACCACTCCTCTCCAAGCACTGAAGTGATAGAGCAGGATCGAAACCTTGTCTCCAAGTGCCTTCCCACACATCAGGTTAACCACGAGATAATTACAAGACAGGACAGATAGAACAATGCTTCACAAATCAGGCATTAAAAAATAAATGATAAATCAGTCATATATAAAGCAGAAATACCATAACAAGTGACTGATTTATTTGTGTTGGTAAGTCAGCAGTTACCTAAGACGACTGGATCTAACTGTTTTACAGAACCACAATCATTTTAGCTGCAAAGCAACAACCCTTATCACAAGTCTCTCACAATTAATTCCGTAAATTACATTCACCTTCTAGTAGAAATCGACACTTAAATATTTTAGTGTTTGTTTATCGCTGAGGAACAATCACTCAACATGTAGAAAAGATGACATTTAGTCAGATTTGTTATGTGTGAATTAGTATTAGTTCCTGTGTGCTGTGACTCATCACTAGTTATGTGTGAATTAGTATTAGTTCCTGTGTGCGATGACTCATCACTAGTTATGTGTGAATTAGTATTAGTTCCTGTGTGCGATGACTCATCACTAGTTATGTGTGAATTAGTATTAGTTCCTGTGTGCTGTGACTCATCACTAGTTAGTTATGTGACTGACTGTTCTACCCAATTTCAAACTTTAAAACCACACAGTCATGGGAGTGATTCACAGTGAAAGTAGAAGTGTCTGTACAGTCAAGATGCTCATGTATTCAAGTCTTGGTAATTTCTTCTTTCTTGTTCAGTCTCGCCATTCTTGTTGTCCGATCAAATATTCATATTTTAGTATTTTAATGGCCCAGCAAAAGCCTTTGTTTCTTTTCTGTGGTTTCTCTGCTGCATTGGTGTGTGCTCTGTCATCCTGCATATAATGGCTCAATTCACCTGTCAGCTCACAGCTAATGTATATATCGCCTCGAACCTCATGTACGCATCGCGCCCCCGTGTGGTCACGAGTGTTATTGCAACAATGACTCAAATCATTGGGCAGACACAAATAAACCCCAAGCTAGCCCCTACAGTTTAGACCAGCGGTTTTCAACTGGCGCTTCGCAAACCCCTAGAGGTTAGCGGTGGTACTGCAAGGGGTTGTGAGACTGTGATAGAAACGTGTCAAATTAAATTCACTTTGATAAAATCTCTAGGGGACACTTGAGGTAAGCAATTTGGGTTGAAGAGCATCAGCAGGCAGAAACAGGGTTCAAGAACCTCTGGTCTTGAGTGTAATCTGTACCTGTAGCCAGAGTGCGAATTATACAATGACAATCGGGGGAGTGTCAACTTTTTCTCCGGGGCTACATACCACAGAATATATAAAGGTTTCGCACCCCCCCCCCCCCCCCCGAACTATTGTTTGTACCTCTTTTTTTTTGGGGGGGGGGGGCAAGTCTTAATTAGGGGGGTCAGCCTCCCCCCATCCCCCCGTAATTCGAACCTTGCCTGTGACCATTTCAGGACACATGTTTTCACAGATTGTCCACACTGGAGCAGTCCACCAGTTGGTGATGTAGTTTAAAGAACTATTCCTGTTCCTAAACGATGTCCAGCAGAACTTTGCTCTTAGCCAGTTTCAGAACTTTGTTCCAGTTCATTAACACAGACTGCGGAGACACTAATGCACTCCATCAGGTTTGACTTAAAAGACCTGCCGTTCTCTGTACAACACATTCAGGGTTGACAAGAAGACGTTGACGCTGTTGCTAGGGGCGGCACAATTCATACGCATTAGCAGCGGGCGGTGTGTGCGTGTGAATGTGTGTGTGTGTGTGTGTGTGTTAATGCTTTGGTATTAGCAGTGCGTGCCATACGATGATAATTCGATTTAAAGAGTCTGTCTTGTGCAGCTGCATTTCACAAAGCCCGCACCGCTGAATGGAATTTCGATCTGTGGACGCCCTTTAGCCCTGCTCCGATGAAAGACACAAAAGTTCGACAATACTAATAGCACACGTTGGGTTAGACCACAAACATCTTCATAAATACCACCCCCACTCTCGCCTCTCGTTCCAGCACTCCGGAGTGAAATGTACGACTCAAGTTTCTCTCTCATTAAAATAACACAGAAATAAAACTTTACAATAAAAACTGCAGTTGGCATCTTTATTGTTGATGTCAGAGCATATGGAGCGAGAGTGGTCAGTCTGCGGCCACATGTCCGATGTCTCCTCCATGTTGAGGGCTACAAACATCTCATAGGGTCGTAAATAAATCTTCAATAAGGATCTATGTATGTATGTATGTATGTATGTATGTATGTATGTGTGTATGTATGTATCTATCTATCTATCTATCTATCTATCTATCTATCTATCTATCTATCTATCTATCTATCTATCTATCGATCTATCTATCTATCTATCTATCGATCTATCTATCGATCTATCTGTGTGTCTGTCTGACAGACTGTCTGTCAGCTTGATGTTTTAATGAGATATTTATTTGAGATTTTCTCATATGTTTAGACATACTAGTTTTTGGATGTGTACGTGAGCTGAACTGCGTGTGCTGATTAGAGGCAAAATCGTTCGTGGTTCTGCCAAACCAGCCAAACCGGTGGACGGTCGGGAACTGTGGGGAGAGATATAAGTTCAAGTTTTATATGCGAGAAAACTTTCGATGCACTGGAGGACATAAAAAAAGTAAACGTAATTGACGCACTTGGTGAAAATAGAAACGCTGAACTGAGACGCGCCCAAACGTCGCTTACCCTAAACTTTAGAATGCGAATGCAGAACAGGAAGCCTGTGCCTGAAGTCTCACTCAGTGAGTATTATCGTTTAACAATGTGCAAGGCTCTATTTATAACAGTAATTTTCTTAGCTCTGTTTAGCAATATGCGGGCAAATGTTCGCAGTTCAAATTAAGACTTTCTAAAAGAGATTACAGAATGCAGAAGTGAGGCATTATCTAGCTCTTTCTCCACAATTTTCCGACATGAAAATGGCAAAAAAAAAAAAAAAAACCCACACAGAAACAAACAGGAAAGAGCTGTTAAAAAGTTTCTAAGGTAGATCATGAGGTAAACACGCCCACAGATTAGATATCAAGTAGATCTGTGCGCGACGGCCTCAGGGACACGGCGGCGTTTTGAGTTGTTTTCCGGATTCGTCAGACCACTTGTCAGTTTCTTCAGTGTCTAGAAAAAAGTCTTTTTAGATGTTCGTTCCCTTTGTTAGGGATTATTATTGGAGTTAGGCTAGCCGACTAGATGGACAATGTTACGGAATGTACAATAATCAGTTGATTGAAGGGGTTTTATACGGGAATGACTAGAGCTCATTGTTCGACTCAAATTCTAAAATTTCACTCTCTGATTTTCCACTCTACGAAGAATCATCTTCTCAGTTAAAATGTTACATTTCTTCCGATGCCTGTAAGACCTTATTTTCAATTCTATTTTATTTTAACAGCTGCATGATTTTGTTTTTCTGTCATGCACAGATCCCTTCGGTTTCTGCCAAAAAAAGGAGATAGTTTCCCATTAAGGTTTCCGTACCTGCAATGTGCTTTAAATAACCACAACGTCTGTCTGAAAGCAACGTTTTACGTTTGAGGCGCATAGAGGACGTTAAGGGATCCGCATTTACAAACATTCATCCATTTTACACATCACGACTTCTGACTCTTGTCTTAACTGCTCTTCGTTTGACACCTGTATTTATTCATTCGACCCAGATGGGGGCACTAAAGAGCTACGAGAAATTATTCAAAGCCCCGCCACCCCTAGTGATCAAACGTAAAATGATCAGTCAGTACAAGCTTTTTCTCAAGGAAAGAAATGACCAGACAATAAGTAACAATGAATAATGTCCTATGCCCCTAAACACTGTAAACAACAGTCATAAAATTTGTAATTTACAACATGACATTGGTGGCATAAAGTTTTAGTGTTCACTCTCCTTCCGAGAACACAAATTACATATAGTTGTACAGTTTAATGATTATTCCCTGAGAAAATGAGATACATAGATGAGACAGGTCTACTGGCTCTAATTCTTGAGTTGACGTCAGTGCTGAATTCATGCCAAATTAAGGTTCAGTTTTTGTTCTATACAAATGGGCAGTGGCCAAAACAGGGGAAATACCTGATTAGGTGAACATTACTGAAGTATACTGAAGGCAGAAGTGCTGTCATACAGGCATGTGGCTCCTGAGAGAATGAGGAACACTGATTGGCTGTTTAGTAGGGTGATGTGTAGAATGCTGGGTACAGGAGGACCATCATGGCCTGAGGGAGCGATGCCAGTGACCAGTGAGGGTAAACAAGGGCTGACTCTCAGGGCCGTGTTCAGCGGGAGCTTCAGTGATGAAGATCGCTCAGCTTGATGTTTCACGAGTTAACTGTAACCACGGTGATGTTGGCCTGGAGATGCAAGAGAGAGGATTAATCTGATTGGCTCCACTGTGCCTAAGGACCTGAAACAGCTCCCTCAAAATATTAAATGAGGGCATGAGCAGATAGTTTCATCACAAACTGTTTGTCAAGAACTTTGCAGGCACAGAGTGTGTCATCCTTTATCCCATTTAAAAATGAACATTTGTAGCGTGTAACAATGGTACAACGGTAAACCACACTGTGCCATATCACTGAAACGGTGAACCTCAGGGGTTTGGCGTCAGGGTTGAGGGCCAATTCAGAGGTCGGCTGGGTTTTGGGGGGGGCCCTGCTGGCCAGCTCCGTCACTGCACCACGGCATCAAAGAGGTAAAAACCTCAGCGTCAGAAGGATAAAAAAAAAAGGAAACCTTATACCATGGCTGTGTCGATCACCAGACCGCAGCATTTGCAAGAGATGCAAGGGTGAAACTTAACACCGTTTTTCACCATTTCGAACAAATTACCACATGATGGAATATTGGTTTGACCCTGAAGTTGCGCTGATGTGTGCGTGCATGTGTGTGTGTGTCTGTGTGTGAGTGTCTGTGTATGTGTGTGTGGTCACCCAGTGGCCTGTGAGGGGCCTTTATGAAGGTATTTGTTTTGGCGGATACGCCCATCTTCATTTTCCACTGTAGAAAACGACTGTTCCTGCTGAAGTATAAAAATTTGCTTTGACGTTTGTTTTTTTTTGCAAGAGAGTGGACATAAAACAGTTTCATGAACACTCATGTCCCAGTGTCCAGGCGGTCCATGGTGTCACAGTGAAGACTCCATGTCCCAGTGTCCAGGCGGTCCATGGTGTCGCAGTGAAGACTCCATGTCCCAGTGTCCAGGCGGTCCATGGTGTCACAGTGAAGACTCCATGTCCCAGTGTCCAGGCGGTCCATGGTGTCGCAGTGAAGTTCACCCTGAGTTAACTTATCCGGGTTAGTCATCAAACCATGTACTTGGAATACCCCCCAGATGACCACTCTGTGCTTTCCAAAACAGGGAGGCCCTGAGGAGCAAAACGTCGGTGATCTGTTTTTAATCTGATGAAAAGCAAGGAGAGGCGCACCGTGCGATCGTCAACGTCCACACGTTTAAACACGACGGCTTCACTCAGACGCCCCCCACACCTGATTCACGGTGCGAGTTGTCTGTCAAACCCTGAAGCAGGCTGAAGGATGGGAGTCTGAGAATGAGGACAAACATGCGTAACAGGAGCGCGCTCGGAGACATGGGGAGGGGGTTTGTGAAACGACCGCAGCGCAGAAAGCTTTTCGGTAAAAAACAAAAAAAAAAACCTTTGTTGGATCCCGAGAGAGATGGATTGCGTGATAAAGTGCAAAGAGGATCCAGTCCTGTGTGAATTCCGCGTTGAAGTGTATTGAAGTCCTGTGGTTTATGACGCTCTCTGAAGTCACGAAAGGGCGCTGTGTGATTTATTTCACACAGACAGGCACATCATCCGTCCATCTGCCAAGTCTTCCCTTTCCTTCATCTGTCGGAGAATCAGCCCATCCAGCAGTTTACACAGAGAGAGAAACCGCAGCGGCCAACGCTGCATTTTGATGACAGTTTACTGCGAGATCTGGGAATTCTAAAACAAACAGTGCCGTACGTCCACAGATGTTGTGGTTTAATACAACGGTCCATTCTGAATGTGCTCGAATCGATTGTTGAGCTGATCTGGTCGTTGCATTTCCGCTAACTGAACGATGCACGGCTCAGCTTGAAGTAATGGGCTAAGTTTGAATAATGGTGCGTAAAGGAGAGTATAACCGCATTGATTAAGTTCAAAATGAAGTGGTTTAAAAAAAAAAAAAAAAAAACACTTTGTGGATCCACAACTGTATGGTTTGGGGGAAATTAAAAACCTCATATCTTGTGAAGTGATGTCATAGACACAAAGAATCTTCTGGAACACTATTTCTCAACTCCAGAACTCAACACCTAATAAACATGACAGTTTGGTTCTGGTCTGAAATCGATATTCAACGCAACAGCCGATCAGTAAACCCTTATGTGATATGACAGTTTTTGTCGTGTAATTACGAGATCAAGATACGTTCAGGCCTGCCCCATGGACTCAAACCAAAGAAAGGAAACTGTACATCTGCACCCCCTCCCCCCCCCGCCCCTCTCTCTCCTTCCCATCGTTCGTCCTGGAGAGAAGCCATGAAAAAGGATGCGGTCGAGCCAAACGACACGAGAGCTGCAGTTCAAAGGAAATCGACTCATTCACTTCCTGCTGTGTCAAAGTTCCCGACCAGTAAAGACGGGGGCTGACAGGGGCTGACGATGATGTCAGCGTGCGTTTGATGAAAGGTCAAATCGGGCCGTTTTTCTCTCTCGGTTCAACCGTTAGGTCGCGTAAACTGGTAATATGAGATTATGACAGCCTACTCAGTAACTAGTGGCAAAGCATTGTTTTCTCTGCATGTTAATCGAATTAGGGACAGACTGTCAAAAAAAAAGTTAGACTCAAGCACTCCTGTAAATGTTTTTGTAACACCTACAAGAGTTCACACTGACTGCTCCTCCTTGTCCTTTACACCATCTGTCCATCACTCTCTCTCTCTTTTCTCTCATTTGGTCTTTCATTAATGTTGATCGGTTTGATAGATGACTGAGATCAGTGACAAACAGATGATGAGAAAGTCCATGAACCGGTCATGGGAGAATGTGAAATTGAAAACTGGAACACGCTTAAAAGAAAGGGAAAGAAAGAAGAAAAACATTTATACAAGTAATAATAATGATTAAAAAACAACAACAACAACAACAAAAAAGTTACAGTGTGTGACTTGTTGCTAAGCATGCTGGGACCAGCTATATCACAGCCAAGGAAAGAAGACCTATTTGCTGTGATTCAAAACAGATTCACATGCCAGAGTGGCTGCTTCCTGTGACGTTTTGATGGGTTTTTGTCTCCTTGGCGTCTGATGATTCATGGGCCCAACGTCGTTTCATAGGAGCGCATACCACGGTTGACAGATTCGCTTCCATTTCCCGTTCTCTATCGCATAGATCATCAGCGATCTGGTTCTTATTCGCCAGCCCTTTGTGCTCTGCTTAATGATATATCCATGGAACCTCGCACTAAGAAGTTCCTCTGGGTTGTTAACTTCTTCTCAGAAGCAGTTGGAACTTCAGAACAACTCTCGCGACGGGACTCGAGACAATGCTGACGTGTATTCCAGAACATTTCAGTTAGTCAGACACTGTGTTGGAACCGAGGCAACTGATGGAACAATGCCTGGCCTTTTGAAAGTTTATGGCAACGTACGATGCATACACATACATACAAACACAGGTTGAATAAAAAGGATTGTGTGACGGGTGCTGGTTCTGTGAGTGCCTTTGGTAGTCGGTGCTGAAGTGGACAGCTCCTGAGTAATAAAAACGTCGAGGAAAAAAAAAACTTTACCACTGAATCATCATTAAAAAGGAGTATGCCTTTAAGAAAACTTGTGTCAAATATTTACACATTTACTTTGAGTATATTTATCTCTTTTTTTCTTCCATTTTGGATTGCCATAAATCTTGTCGGCGTAGTTGAACGCGACAGGCAAGTACTCCCTACTCACGCGACAATTTGCGCAGTGTTGTCAAGAAACGTAGCGTACGTGGTGTCGAGCACATTTTACTTCGAAACAACACGGGCATCTGATAGTCTCTGATCACCGCTGTGTGAGAGGAGGAGGGGGCATTGGCCGTCCCACTCGGCCGGGGAACGGGTCTAATTGTTTTCTCCGCGGGGAGTCCCAGCTAATATCTGGTGGTGTCTCTCTGCGTAACACCCTGTATATCTCATCTTTGTGAAATGCTTTGCGTTTCTGCCGTGTATTTGTGACTAACGGGCGCATATGGCGTAATCTGTAGCCTACTGCAACGTGTTGGGATGATTGATTATTATCTGTACATGTATACGAGCCTGAAGAATAAAAGTATCATAACATATAATTAGATTCATCAACAACCACGACAGAATAGTGAACTCTAACTGACTGCTCTTTGACGTGTTTACTCAATGGTGCAATGTATCCATAGAAGACAAATAGAATTTATGTGCAATAACTTTTTCCGCGAGTGTTTATTTGTTGGAGAGGAAGTGGACTTGTGCGGATTTGTGCTTGGGTTACTGGGTTTTCGTGTAGCGTTGGATTTGACAGGGTGCAACCAATCACAACACTGTGTTTGAATCGCTTCCAGCCTTTCAAAGGCTAGGTCCTCTTCTAAGCAAATACTAAAGGTTTATTTACTTACCATCTGGACGAAAGCAACAAATTAGGAGCAGCTGACACAAAAGCGTCCAGAACTCAGTCAACTGTGATGCCTCACAGCGAAATACTTGACAAACTAGATTCTAAATTACGTTGTTATACTTTGAGTCGCACGTACAGAAAATATAGGTTAATACGGACTTCATTTCGACCTATGTCAGTGTCCACAGATTGTGTTTGGATTATGCCTTTCAGCACCCTTCCAAAACCATGTTTTTTAAATGATCTAAAAGTTGCTTTTTGATGTGTGGCTGTTTTGCCGATGTTTCGTCAATGAAGAACAGCTAACGCTGGTTGTTTACTTTTGAGTTGGGTTCTTTGGTTTGTTTTGGTTTGTTGTTAAGCAGGACGGATATGTCTTGTGTTTTCACCACACGATTACTTTAGCTGATAAAAACCGTTAACTCAAAGCTCCTTTGCAGATACTTGATACTGAATTTTTGTTTTCGACATGATTAAGGGCCTATGCGCATGCCTAAAATAAAGGCAGGGGAAACAAAATCTCCTGTCACACGTTTTTGTTTTCAAACTACGAATCTTTCAGTACGAATGGGTCTTTCTATAATACTCATTTGAGGATCAATGGAAGTCTTCAGATATTGGGTCCCTTTGATCCCTTAGCTTACGTCAAATAAGTCATTAATCATCAAAGAGACTTACGATCCGTGAAGCCCCAGCCGCAATGCGAGATTTGGATGTCGTTGTCCTTTTCAACGTGTTGACAAAAATGGAAGATTTTTTTTAAAGTTGTCCGTGTTGTTTTTTCTTAACCGAACACGCGCGGTGGGTTTCGAAATGAAGGAGTAGAAATGAGGATGGAGGAGGAAGAAGCATTGTGTTTTAAACGTGGAAAGAAGAAGTAATTGGCCTAGGCTCATGTGTAATTATGCTGCACGTATATATATATATATAAAACTCTGTATGAACCGACAAATCGGATTTTCAATTGCCAAACGTAACCTTCAGAAAATAACTAATGTTTTAGGATTTACTGGTGTTTTAATACTACGGCAAACAAGCCACTGACACCAAGAGACATGAGGTACGCCGTGAATTCATTCGGCTCTGTTACGAACTTTACAGAAATCTTTGACACCAGATGCATCATTCATTGCTTGTTTGAAAGATCCACTTCTAAAAAGGCGGGTGTGAGTCGGCAGGCGAGTGTATTAGTCGGTTCCATGAGTGAGCTCTCGTCCTCTGCTACAGACGGACTGATAAGATAGGTCTTGACAGAGAGGCTTATTACTGCGTCGTGGCGCATGTGGAACTGATTTGAAGGTGTCAGGCTGCAATAAACGTGTCAGCTGCGCTGAGTGAAATACAGTGCTACACATCTTTGATCAGGTATGAATCAGCTCCTGAACCTATCGCTTGGCCACGATCAGTTTGCTCACATACGACCTGCTGTCTCAACCGTAAGAGATGCAGTAGGTTACGTGTGAGGATAGAAGAACGGCGCGCTGACAGTTCCAAGTTAGCGCTGGCCCAATAGGACCTTAGGGAGACAGAGGCAAGACACAGAGCATAGGAGGACAGGACGGATTACTGACATCGCGAACATGTCTAATCTACAGCACTTCATAACTTGGGCAATACTATACGGTGATTTATAGACTAGACGTATCATTGGATTTAATTCCACACGTTCTTAAATATCACGTTAATTCCTTTCGAGCAATAAACTGGTGAGGCAAGCAAGATTTATCTTCCTTAACGTGTGTTGGACAAGCTTGACAGAAACTAAGGAAAACTGTTTTGACGAATCAAAGAATCATAAATAAAATGTTTAAAAATGAAATACCATCCAGTTACAATGGGAAGTAAACTGGTAACACGTCGGAATTCCAATAAAATTGGAAACGCATTCTCATATTTCTAACATTACAACATATCTTGGTTTGATGTGGTGTGTAACGTAAATGTGGACCAACCCGCTCCTCCCTCGACCAATCAGAGTGAGATGCTACTCTACGCACGACGGTCTTGAGAATAAAAACTGACGAAAGTTTGTCAAAAAAAGTTAGTCCACATTGAAGATTCCTGTTCTCATATTCGAATTATAAGGTGATTACAACTTCTAAAGACCTGACAGATATAACTTTTCGTCAGGATTACGAATACCTATAGGTCCCGTCACGCATGCATGCCAATTTATTTAACCGAAGTTCGAAAGGATGGAGGACAGTTTGAATTCCCCCGCATCTCCAGTGGATAGCCTTACAACAAGTGAGGATGAATATGAACGCCAGCAAAGGCGATATGAACGGAAGAAGAGGCTTGGTAAAATGCAATACTACGAGAACAGCCCAGGATCAGTTAAACGGAGTAAAAAGTCCAGTCCTAGCGCGCAGTCGTACGAAGAACTTCAAAACCAGAGAGTGCTGGCGAACGTGCGGGAGAGACAGAGAACGCAGTCGCTCAACGAAGCCTTTGCGTCTTTACGGAAAATTATCCCCACGCTGCCATCTGACAAACTGAGCAAGATACAAACACTGAAGCTTGCCTCGAGATATATCGATTTCCTTTATCAGGTACTTCAAAGCGACGACATGGACAACAAGATGTCGAGTTGCAGTTACGTCGCGCACGAGAAACTCAGTTACGCGTTTTCGGTTTGGAGAATGGAAGGTGCCTGGGCAGTGTCTACCTCTCACTAATGTCAGGCAGTACCAGAGGGTATGTCTTAAAAATAAATAAATATAGAAATACTGTATTTGTTACTTCTTTCTGTCTTTTCAAAAAGTGAGTGAAATGGCGCGTTTTAAGTTGTTTGGTAGGGGACTTAGTGTGTATTACCGTATGGGGACATCCGAGTAGCAAAAGTATGCGCAACGGCACAACGGGATATTTTATGAAATAGTTCAACAAGGCACAATTTTAACATATTTAAATATAAGTAAATATCATCACAGGGCCAAAACCCCACACATAAGAACATTAAAATGGGACAGAACATGATATATTGGCAGATGTGAAGTTACAGTTGTTACAGCGAAGGTTACTGTCCGTTTGCACAAACTCTAAAACAAATAGGCCCTACAGAACTTGTAACATACAGAACTTATAGAACTTGTAACATTACGTGACATTCAATTTACTGTTAACGATGTGCAACAGTTAACGTTTTGTTTTTATTTACAGATACAAACGTCGGCAATGGCCTTAGTGCGAGGAGACTGACTCCAAACCCACAGGCTCATAGACAAAGTTCGATTACATGTTGGTTTTGCGACTTGGCCCTTTGGGTGTGACACTTCTGAAGTTCCTTTAACACACCATGACAACACGGACCAGCGGATCTCCTCTGATCATACACTTGCAAATATACGCACTCACACGCACCTACATGTATATTTTTTTGTTATCTCAGTTAAAATATTTTGGTATTTTAATGGTGTATATTTATTTTCTATACTTTTTGTATTACTTCCATAAAGTGTTTTGAAATTTGAGAACAATTCTATTTTTAAAAATCTTGATGTTTTGAGTATCCTGTACTCTCATGGTGCCTTTGTCGGTCAAATGCATTAATTAATGACAATGCTAAAATGTAGACATTTAATGGCTGTTTTCTCTGAAATAATTAAATATGCATCTTTAACATTTTCGGCTTCAATGAAGAATACTGAATGTACGAACGAAGCAACGTATGAAAACGATTTTTAGCATTTAGCAGTCATGACGTAATTTTCGCGAACTTCACCCAAGTCAAACTAGCATCTAGGGAAATTACGTTTTTATAGTAGACTTCTGTTGTGTTGACGAAGTATGACGTCAGAGCAGGTCAAACTAAGTCATTAGCAAAGAACGCTAGCGACGTATCTGTTGATTTTAACGGTTAACTGACAGTAAGCAGTAAGGCGACACTCGCTCTGTGCACACTGTTGAAACATCTATATTGAAACAGGTGAGCAACCTGTTAAAAGTCCGGTATGCGTTAGCTGTCTCAAGTCTGCAACCCTCTCCCTCCCGACCTGCAGAACGTGTAGACTGCTACTGCACGGCAGAGGTGTACAAAAACTCCGTTACTGTGCTGGAGTTTTCAGGTATCTGAACTGCACTGAAAGCGACATTTGTCACGTTTATGTGGTTGAAGTAGGATCTGGGACTAAGAGCTTGTGTGTGTGTGACGATTAAAGCAAATTAAATTTCACACAGGCATAAACTAAGAAAACACATCCGCCATACTTATAATATATTTAATTTTTTGTTCATATACAAATCTACTATTAACAGAACATGAAGTAAACACACAACTGTGTTGGAATCTTTGTAAAAAGAGCCACAAACTGATAGCAAATAATTCTGATCTTTAAGAATGCGATGTCAGCGGTCAACTGTACAGGCAACAACAACAATAACAAAAAAAAAACCCCACACACAAATAAACAAACCTACTAAAAATACATAAATAACAGCAATAAAAGTCACGAGTACAAGTATGGAAACATTTCATGACACAATTTTAGGAATGAGAGAGACGGGAAATAAATCCCACTAAAAATGGAAATGCCTCACAATTATTAGTTATTATTAATGACAATACCGGTGAAGGAATTTTCACTCGTAACGAAGTCAAACCAAACCCAGTGTCGGCATTTTTTATGCCAAAACAATATGGAAAACAAGATCGTTTCAGTGTAACAGAATTTTACGGCAGTTGCAAAGTGATCCAACCAATCTCAAAACTCTCTATCAGAGAAAAGACCACTTTATGGCCTGAGGCAAAAACAGGATGGAGTGATTTTCCATGTTAAACTATGGGCACGAGAAAGAAAAAAAAAAAGAGAGAGAGGAAAATAGAAAAAAGAACATGTAGTCTTATCACATAATTCATGCATTCTGTCTTTAACTGGTTACTGACAATTCATTTCATACGCATGCTGAGAAATCCACTAGATGTTTCAGTAACGTCAGAGTCACACGTTCTGTTTGTTTGTTTGTTTGTTTTAATGTAGTGGTACATAAAACGTCTCCCTCCAGTGCCGCCGTTAACGACTTGGAGCCGAGTTCAGAAATATTTTAAGATGAATAATAACCCTTTTGTCCAGTGAAAGTGGGAGAGGAAAAACCTAATATGCTTGTTTTTTGGGGTGTTTTTTTTGTCTGAGCAGAGGGTTGTACTGAGTCATATTGAACATCTGTTTTTTTGTGCGTTTTGTAATTTTGAAATTTCCAAAGCCGTGATTCAGTCGCTCTTGTAAAAGTTGTAACTGAAATGCCATGGGGGCCAGTGTCCAGTCGACCACTGGTTTGGTGGGGTTTGAGAAGTCTGCGTTTGGAGAGAAGCCTGACTGCCACAGTCAAACAAGATGCAAACTCACATGCTTTGGTCTTTTTTTTTGTATTTTTGTGTATTTTTTTGTCTACATCTTGAGAACATTATAATTTTGAAGATGACACTTTTTTCTGTTGACATACAGGTCATTATTTATATGAATAATTATATGTATATATATATATTATATGTATGTATGTATATAGGTTTTTGGCAAACGATGAGATCCTTACAGTGGAAGGTGAAGCAGAATAAGGCTATGCCATAGCTCTGAAACACTGGGCACTGGGCCCCTCACTGCTACTCAGTCTCACTGTTACAGGCAGCTGCCACCGCTGAAGCACGGCTACAGAAAAAAAACAGACAGACAAAAAGAATAAGAGGGAGGGGGGGGCAGGCTTTCATGTCAACAACACAGTTCCAAGTAAACATGCTGAGAATTCTGTTTTTCCATTTTGTTTTTGTTTGTTTGTTTTTTTTTTTCTTCTTCTTTCCTTTTTTCTTCTTTTTCTTTTTTTTTAAATCTCCTGTCTCCCCTTCTCAAGGTTTGCTCTCGTTTGTAGGCCACATGTTCATCCCTCCTGTCAAACAAGGAAAGAAACTCTTTTTTTAAAAAAAAAAAAAAAAGGGGGGAAAAAATGGATTTAAGGCATTGTTCCTTGGTATCCCTTCCCAACATCCACCTTGTCTCAGTAAAGGCACACATACTCTCTGTCCTTCTCAACCAGTGTCTAGGGGAGCGGTTAAAGTGGAGGTCCAGACTAAGTTCTCTGAACCGCGGTCACAAAGGCATTTCAATCATCCAGAGTGTCCATGCGTCCTCAGAGAAAGTTCTCCAGCATGCAGGAACTGCTCTCTCTGACAAATCAATCCAGCCGTCTGCCTCGGAGCGCAGACACAGATGGTAAAGCCGTCGTGTCACGTGGACTAGATGAGCTAAACGTTACCGGTCACCGTTTGGCTTTTGGACTTTTTTTTTTTTTTTTTTAATTTCTCCTTCTAAAGCTCTGTCTCTGTCTCTCTGGTAGAGAAATAAACGTCCTTTCTGACTGGAATACGTGCAGCGCTTGGCTTGGACGACAAGCCTGTTGATCTGTCGATGCCACTGCAGTGTAAAACTACCATGGGCCAGCCTGTGGGGCCAAGACCACGCCGCGTCAGATGATAACGAACTACAGTGCTAACGTCTCCACTCGGGCCTTTTGGGCCCTCTGAGGTTCCCTACTCGCTGTTCTCCTGACCACACGTCAGCCCCTCTCAGTGGGGGAGGTGGTCTGGGTGCAGACGAGGGGGGGGGGCAAAATGAAACAGATGTATAGACCCCAGATAGGCTCTTTAGTGTAAGGAGGTCACACATGGAGCCCTCGCACACAGTCTGCCTTTACAACGGAGGCTCCTCTTCCATGGGCTCATCCTCAGGCCTACGGGAGAACAGACACGGTTAAAGTATGCACGCACGCACGCACGCACACACACACACACACAGAGACAGACACACACATATATACACAAAAAATATATTTTGTGTGTATAAGTGTATAGGTATATGTGTGTGTATATTAAAAGAGATATTTTGTGTGTGTATTAATATAGATACGTGTGTGTTATATTAATATAGGTATGTGTGTGTATATTAATACAGATATTTTGTGTGTGTGTATTAATATAGGTATGTGAGAGAGTGAACCATGTTCCGGTTGTACTCAGTGTTCTCTTTCCTTGTCACTTTGCTGTCTCTGTTAACAGGGCAGGAGCAGGATCATTTAATACACTGATCTGAGCCAGGTCTGACTGAGACAGTCAAACACAAACACAGAGCGATCGTTTTCTGTGAATTCTCACATTGCTTTTGTATTCCACTCCAAAAATACACTTTGTCTACACATTGTACAGAGCAGGTGGTGTAAACACACTGTGATTGTGAGGGAAAAACAAAACAAAATAAAAACAGGTTTTGCATTTCCAGAAGGATCTGTCATGTGTAAACATAATTCTGTTTCCATAGTGAAGTCTAGCTTTTAGATTAATGGGACTTTATGCCCAATGAAACCTTTCAACTGCATTATGTTTTTAGTCAAATGTAGATTTAAACACTGAACCAAAAATCAAAACAGATCTCTTTATCTCTTTTGTGGGTCAGAAGGGCTGTTATCTTGTCTGGTAAGGACAAAATGACAGTGAAGTGGCAGAACTGATCTAGGATCAGTGAGAGCATAGCTGTAGTGTCCTTTGAGCTAACGCTGAGATGCAAAAACTGATTTAGGATCAGTGGGGCTGAGGCTGCCGTGGCCTACAAGCTGGAGGAATAGAAACCAGAGCACATGGCATTTCAAGGCTGGCAAGATGTTTGGAGGAGCCAGTGTTTTTCATAAGAGTTTCAAACTAACTGTTTAAGACTGAAAATGAGCACAGAGCCTAATTAAGATATTGGTCAAAGATGTTGTGCCCTTTGAAATGTGAGCTGAAATAAGACACAGCAGAGTCCCACAGTACCGTTTCTCCAGAGCGGCCACGGACAGAGAGGCCATGGCTGAGACTGTTTCACTCTCCTCAGAGTCAATGCACTGGGCCTCCAGCAGGGAGCAGTCCACCGTCGACATGCACCGCTGCGCCGAGCGCCAGTACTTACCTGCACACACAGAGAGAGGGAGAGAGAGAGAGAGAGAGAGAGAGAGAGAGAGACCAAGCAAAAGAGAGAGGGAAAAGGAAGAGTATGAGGGAAAGAGGGAAAAGCGAGAGGGACAGGGAGAAAGGGAGAGAAAGAAAGAGACAGAGACAGAGAGAGAGAGCAACATGTGAAGAAAAGGTCTGGTTGTGAGGGGTGTTTCACTAAGACACTGGGAAGAGGAATAAGTGTTAGCATTTACAGCACTTTACACTCACTCTGGGTTTCCAGAACTTTCTCCATAGAGCTCACAGCATTTGCATTGGGTCTTTGCTTCAAAACGTCCTGGGGGAGCGGCTCCATCTGCAAAACAAACACACACACACATACACACACACGCATATGCATGCAAACACACACACACACACGCACGCACGTACACACACACACACATGCACGCACACACATATGCACACACACACACGCACACACATACACGCATGCACGCACGCATATGCACGCAAACACACACACGCACACACGTACACACACACACGCACGCACACACACACACACGCACACACAAAGTACATATTTTCCTTAGCCTCTGGATGGATACTGGGAGTCAGTGGGTAGCACCCCAGGACTGTAATCCAGTCAGAACACAGAGAGCTTTGTGACTGATGTTAGATGTTGCCCAAAGGGAAGACACATGCAGGATGGAGAGCTTTGTGTGGACTTTTTTTTTCTCTTACCTCTATCCCCAGCAGAGCTGAAACACACGCCTCAGACGCATCACAGATGGCTGTGAGGTCGTGACCCCCCTCCAACGCCAGAACCACACGACCCCCAGCCAGACTCATCAGCTGTTTGGTCAAGTAGCCAAAACCTGTGACAGCGACGTGGCATGTTCAGACAGGTTTTAAATTTTGACAGGACCGAAGACATAACTGACACAGTACTGTACATTTCATCACGACTGGCGTAGGTCAGAACCTGTTTTCCATAATGCTTTCAGATCAGACGACAGCCGCCCTCAGAGACTCTGAAGGCTGTGCCTGTATCAGCAGCTCTGGCAGTTAAACATGTGAGTTAACAGACTCTACTGAGCATTAAGACAGTGTTTTACGTCCTGCCATGGAAAGACTGAGCAGTGTGATTCACTCCACTGAACTTTAACTGAGACATGGTGATCAGTGGATCACTACAGTCAGGGCTGTCTGTGTGTCTGTGTGTGTGTGTGTGCAGCTGCACTCAAATGGACAGTCGCCTGAGAATCCAGTGCTGGAATGGGGAGGTACTGAATGAGGAGGTGAAAGTCCAGTACTCACATTTGGATGTGAGTTTGTAGCCTCCTAATGGAGGTGGATGTCCCTCCACTGCGTCAAAGCCGGCAGAGACCAGGACCACGTCAGGGGCAAACTCATTGGCAATGGGCATCACCACCGTCCTACAGACGAGAACAGTCACATCATTACTGAGGACAATTTTACTCACTGGACTAAAACACAGCGATTCATTCAGCAAACAAGAGGCAAAAGCAACGCTAAATTCCTCAACCATCATCTTTTCATTTGCTTTAGTGTGCATCCTGGCCATTACCTGATAATGATTCGACTTAATCACAGACCACTGATCACCTCAAAATGTGATTAATACGACCATACATCAGTCAGTCTTTAAGTCTATTATAACCATTGTTATGAGACGCAATGTCTTTTCTCGCCTGCCACCTGAGACAACTGATAGTCCTGATAGTCCTCTTTATTATTAATTAGTATTTTTTATTATTATTATTATTATTATTATTAGCCTTGGCTGAAAGAATGTTAAAGGGTGTTTCATACCTGATAAATAAGCACATTCTAATTCATTATTGTGAGAAATGACTGCTCTTTCACTGATATCCTGATGCATTTCAGACCATACTTCTTTCTCTCTTTCATGTTTTTTTTTTTTCCAGGTTTTGCACGGGTCAATTTATGGGCTTTGGTAAAGGCAGTAATGAGATGCTTCACTTCCTCTCCTGCGGTTGTGATCTGTTCCATTATGGTTCCATCACAAAGCATGTGCACTCAACTGATTCAAAACGAGCTGTTTTAAGGCGACTGTAATTTCACGGTGGGAGACGGGGGGAAAACCATATCTGCGTCACAGCTGCCCGACGGCTGATGGGGACCAGTACACTGATCCGTGGGGCAGTGGTTTAACTGGCTGAGTTGTGTTAGTGCAGATCATCAGACACAAAGACTTGCTGTCATCGCGACCCACAACGGCGAATTTGCTTCAGATTGTTCTAGAAAGAACATCAAATTAATACAGCGTCTTTGTTACGACACGATTCACGCTTTCAAGTCTTTCTGTTCCTGGGTCGCGCAGGAAGTCACAGTTAGCCCTCAGGCAGAGGCGACTTCTCCGAACATTTCAACCCTTTGTGGCGAAACTAAAAATCGGTCCATCAGCTTTTGTAAGACATGCTGAGATCAATAGCACAGTCACTGAATTAAAGTGGCCTGTGTCTATTTTGAGCACCGTCAGTGACCTCAGACAGAGGAAAGACCAGCGGGCCATCGTTTCATCCCCGAACAGGGGTTAACACGTAAAGCACTCTGTCAAAACGGTTTCAGACAGATCGCCTGACAAAGCACAGAGAACAAAAAAAAAAAAAATGTTGAAGGAACAAAAAGAGGCAGAAAAAGAAGAAGAGAAAAAAAAAGACTTCAAAGAGCTGTCAGCTGGAGTTGGAGGAGAGCTGGTTCAGATTAGACTTCATTCTTTTTCTTTTCTCTCTCTCTTTCTTTTCTTTTTTTTTTTTTTGTAACTTATGGCCAGAGAGACTGCTTCTCATTAAATACAATGGTCCAATCTTTCCTTTCTCTCTCTCTCTCTCTGTTCATGGAGAGCCTGAAGCACTATAAATGTGAGCTAATGGTTTTGTATCAACAGCAAAAGTTTTTTTTTTGTTTTTTTTTTTTTAAAGATGCTTGACACGACGTGTGTATGAGAACGTGAGAGACAGAGAAAGGGGAACGATTCATTCCCATGTTACTTAAGTAATCGATTATGTTTAACGAGGTTAAGAACTGTGACAGAACTGCCTGGAACTGTTAATCAACAATTATCACATCACATTTCCCTCTCACGTCTGATATATATATATATATATATATAAAACAAACTTGTCTTACAAAGGTAATCCTATTGCACAGGTTATTTATTTCCACAGACGTAAACAGAATCACAGTGTGGATGTCCACACTGTTACAGTTATCCCTCAGAAGGCTTGGACTTGTTCTCTTTTACAGCGAAACTGTTTTGTCCCGTGTCACGCAATGCTCCATCCAACGCAAAACGGCCTAAAAAAAAAAAGCCCTGCAGTGTTTAGTTCTACAGGGACGGGGAGGGGGGAAGAGAAAGCCAAGCTGGTCCTGCTATACCATTCATTCCCAGCGCGCTGTATAATAAATGCACAGGGGAACGGGGGTAAACGTCTGGGGGGAGTACGTAAGGACAAACGCTTTATTAAATGGTTTTCTAAATGCACGCTGTCCTGCCAAACAGCCTTAACATCTCATTTGATTCGGTTTAATAGCCGGGATCAGGTTTACTCATATCTGTCAGTGTCTAGTCCTTTGGCAGAGAGATCCTGGGTATTCCGGGGCTTCAAAGCCAAGACGTACCGTTGGCCAAAACACTTCTGACGTTGGAGTTAACCTCCATGTGGCGTGCAGGGGACGACGAAGAGGTCTGATGGACAGGCCAAATGCATCCTCTCGCCGAGCGTGTTCAAAAACACATGCCAGACTTGGGAAAGGTTTCCTGCGCTCGAGAGCCAAACCTGATGGACGTATTTGACTTTGAAGACTTTTTGTGAAACCGATACTTCCTCACTGAAGACGCCGTGCACTAGGTCCAGGAAAAACTCGACTGTGCCCAAGAGTTTCATATTCAGGAGGGCGGACTAGTCAGGACAGCCAATCATCTTTCATCTTTATCACCCTCATACTGAAAAAAACCTTTCTGGACATTAGAAGTAGTCTAACATATGAGCTGATTAATACCATTAGATGATCAAACAGCATCAGCAGGTCGTCAGCAGAGATGGTCTCGTATATGAAACTGTGTGAAACGGAGCACCTACGATTAATATTAATGTAGTGAAAGCAACAGTCCGGCCCATCGTAGTGTTATTACCGTGTTATAACTGACAATTACTACATAACGACAATTATTCTTGGTCTGTGATGACTGAGCAGTCAGGGCTGGCTGTGATGACGGTGACTGATCCTGTCTGTTCCTCATTTAGCTGCCCCGTCATGTCCAAGCGGTACAGCCCAGCCTGGCAGTGACCACGGTACCAAAGCACTGCCGTACTTGCCTGTGTGTGCAAGACTTCACAGTTACAGCTGCAATTCATCTCCCTCAAGCCTCCATCACACACACACAGCTAATGGACTCACAGTGTCTATGGTCCAGCTGGGCACTCTGACACTGCGGTATACTGTCAGCTTCGGTATACCGTCAGGTTCGGTATACCGTCAGGTTGTAATGCAGACAGCGCTCACGTTGTAACAGCCTACAGAACACCCGTCACGCTCTCACACCTTCTCTACGGCTACTCAACACTAACTACAGAGTGTCAGATGCTTCAGTGGTGTTTGCTGCTGAAAGCCTGTTTGTCTGCTTTAGCAGTTTACTAAAGCACTTGTTTACTATAGCACCTGCACCACCTGGACCCTACAGAATCCACTGTGTTTTTCCACTGAAATAAGTTGCACTTTGACCCGGGAAGACAGTGGTTGGTAGTGAGCTGCTGTCTGATTTGTCAGGTGACTGATGTGTGTATGGGAGCTCTGGGGATTTCTACCTGAAGGCGGCCAGGTATTCAGCATCACCCATGGGGGGGTCCAGACCGCCGGTAAACGCCATGTTAACATTAAAACCCACTCCTGGACCACTGCCCACCTGTGCAGGAGAGGAGGTGAAACAGAGACAGTCAGAGACACACACACACACCCCCATACACACAAAACATCTACATAAATTCATGCCATGCTGACGTACTGTGATCAGTGCTTGACACTGTTGACACTCGAGTTTTTTATAAAGTCTTTTATAAACCCATTGAACACTGATGCTGACCATGTTTAGATCTCTTTAACTCCACTGTAATACTAAACATTTAAGCACTGGCATGAAAGTGATCTCTGCCTCTTCTCTCCTACCTCCTCAGGTGCTCCACTGCCTGGGAAAAAGTTCCCGTCGTCATAGCGATGAAGAGAAATGTATAGAACGTTGGGGTCATCATAGAATGCCTGTTGTGTTCCGTTACCATGGTGAACATCCTGATAGAGAATTTACCACAACAAACAAATAAACAAATATTCAGTTTGGCTGTATATACATATATGTGTATATATGTACACACACACACACACACACACATATATATACACACACACACACACACACATACATATATACACATACACACACACACACACACAAACACAAACACACACATACGTGTGTGTGTGTGTGTGTGTGTGTGTGTATGTGTGTGTCAGTGTCACTGGAACAGACACAAAGCAATCACAAAATGGGAAAAAAACTTCGATTTGAACAGAGGTGAAAATCATTTTATCCTCATGATTTCTGCTGTGAAGTTCTGAGATGCTTCAATACTGGACAAGGCTTCGTAAACAAAGCTTCACTCACCCAGTCAACAATCAGGATTTTGCTGACATTGAGCCTCTGTTGTAGGAGTTTGGCTGCTATGGCAACAGAGTTGAAGTAACAGAATCCCCTGACAGTGGATAAAAAAGAGAATTACAAAAGCCCTTACATAGGGCCCTGTACACTAATCACTGCAGGACCACTGGTTTGGACATTATTGTGTGATATTATTCAGTTAATCTAGTTCTCTTCATTATTCTGAGTACTGGAGCACGAGCAGCTTACACAGTCATTTATCAGAACTTGCAGTAAAGTACCTGAGGTAATATATGACTAAAGAAATCAAATTCTCGGTACAAAACAACTCTAAACTGGTTTAATAAAAACAGACCAAAACAGTAAATCAGTCTAATAGAAACGGACAAAAACAGAGCTGGTGACCTCATTATTGTCACGTCACTCAGGAAGCCTCTGTGTTCTTTCCTCATAGACTCTGATGATTCACACAAGCAAAGAAAACAAAAGAAAGAGAGAGAGAGAGAGAGAGAGAAATGAACAAACTCACATGGGAGTGCTCTCTTCTGCGTGGTGTCCGGGCGGCCGAACCACGGCAAAACCATTCTGTATGAAAAGTCACAGTTAAACAAACCAACAAACAAACAAACAAACAAAACCCTATGACAGTCATGCTTGTATAAGCAGCACACACTGACTCAGTAAAACTCATATAAGGTTACACTGTAGAGTTTACCAAATACATGGATGAGTATAAAATTGACAGTCTGTCTCCACACTCAGAGACAGAGCAGGAAATAGAACGAAAGCCAGGATGACACGAATTCACAAACACGTTAATTAAACTTCAAAAGAAATTCATTAATCAGCTAATTAAGACGTTTGATCTAAACATTTGGTCTGAACAGGTTGCTTGTGTCTCATTGGTAAAAATGAAGCACCCACATGTAAATAAGTGAGACGTTGGCAGTGGAATAAAGCTCGGTCAACACTGACCTCTACTGAGAGTGAGAGACACAGACAGATGACACGACTACAGCAGACAGGATGAAGAGAGAGAGAGACACAGAGGGAGTGATGGGAGGAAAGAGAGAGAGAGACAGAGGGAGTGAACGGAGGATAGAGAGAGAGAGACAGAGGGAGTGAACGGAGGAGAGAGAGAGAGAGACAGAGGGAGTGATCGGAGGAGAGAGAGAGAGAAAGAGACAGAGGGAGTGAACGGAGGATAGAGAGAGAGAGAGAGAGAGACAGAGGGAGTGAATGGAGGAAAGAGAGAGAGAGAGAGAGACAGAGGGAGTGATCGGAGGATAGAGAGAGAGAGAGAGAGACAGAGGGAGTGAACGGAGGATAGAGAGAGAGAGAGAGAGAGACAGAGGGAGTGATCGGAGGATAGAGAGGGAGAGAGAGACAGAGGGAGTGAACGGAGGATAGAGAGAGAGAGAGAGAGACAGAGGGAGTGATCGGAGGATAGAGAGGGAGAGAGAGACAGAGGGAGTGAACGGAGGATAGAGAGAGAGAGAGAGAGAGAGAGAGACAGAGGGAGTGAATGGAGGAAAGAGAGAGAGAGAGAGAGACAGAGGGAGTGATCGGAGGATAGAGAGAGAGAGAGAGAGACAGAGGGAGTGATCGGAGGATAGAGAGGGAGAGAGAGACAGAGGGAGTGAACGGAGGATAGAGAGAGAGAGAGAGAGACAGAGGGAGTGAACAGAGGATAGAGAGGGAGAGAGAGACAGAGGGAGTGATCGGAGGATAGAGAGAGAGAGAGAGAGAGAGAGACAGAGGGAGTGAACAGAGGATAGAGAGGGAGGAGGACGAGGCCTTTTGTTTGTTCTCACGGTGTGGAGGGGCAAAGGCTGAAAACAGACTCACCTTGAGTTCTCCAGTTGCCACTTTGAAGACGAGCTCAATCACAGAACCGACAGCTAAACGGGCCGCACTGGAAGAGTGGACCTCATTCCAGATAGTGTCACTGTCCACCTACACACACACACACACACACACACACACACACACACACACACACACAGAAATGTAAATATAATCAGGGTGGATGAGCAGCGACTCTGTTATGTGTTGTATTTGCCATCTTTATGGATCTTCTCTACAGATGATCTTTATTCCTACATAAAAAACCCATAGCAAGACTCTCTCATACCACACACACACACGCCCGCATGTGCACACGCACACCCACAATCACAATCACATATACACACATACACCATACCTACTCACATGCACACGCACACACAGAGAAAGAAAGCTCACCCCGATGCCTCCACAGGGCAGTCTGACGAACATGGTTAAAACCGAGCCTATGGAGGAGAGACAGAGAGAGAGACAGATAAAGAAAAAACAATACAGGCAAAAACATGATAACACATTCAGTGTGAACTCAGGCTGAACACTGCGTTAATGAGGTGCGTGTTGATGCTGCTGATGAGAAAAATCCAGACACAGAGACCTGACTGTAAGATGTAAGCAGATCTCATTATGGGTTGTGAGAGTCAGAGATGAGAGCGTGCGTGTGTGTGTGTGTGCGCTTACTGTCCAGTTTCTGGCGGAGTGGGTTAGTTCCATACAGCAGGACATGAGCCTCTGAGTGAACAGACTGCAGCTCCTCCAGTGTGGCCTTCCTTCCCCGGATACACTGACACACACACAGACACACGTACGCGCACACACGGAGAGAGAAAGAGAGAGAGACTCAGGTAAACATGCATTAAATAAGGACATAACACATGTATAAACTGTAACCTGTGCACAGTTACGTATCTTTACCCTGTACTGCCAGTACACTGGTTATCTCACTCCTTATATACATGGTCAAAAACACAGCAAAATAGAGCTGTTTGTACCCCTAGTCTTCATAATATACCCCTAAAAACACTTATTCATAGAAAAGACCTCATATGAAATAGAAGTGCGTCTGTGTGAGAGAGTGAGAAATCAGGGAGCTTCAGTAGGTTACACTGCCCCCTGCTGGTCAAACGCTTACACTGTAAAAAAACCAAACAAACCTAAAAACCTTCAGAGTTCAGACTGCTCAGGATGATGATACTGTGGACACTGTCGTATTTTGACACACACTGTACATTTGACAGCTTCAGCTGAACTCTAACAGTGTCTGTATGATCCCCACAGAGAAGTGGAGATTACACCAACACCTCTTCAGTGTTGTAAATCAACACTCTTAAGAGTACCTGCAATTCCGAAGAGTAAACAGGTCATTTTAACACCCTGGGTGTTAGAGTTATGGGCACTGGATGATGTTGATGTTGTTTAACTCTCAGAATATATTTTACAAGAAGAAGAAGAAGTACTTTATTTGGTCACACACACACTGAGCAGTGAGCAGTGAAATGCAGCCTCCACATTTAACCCATCCTATACACCAGTGAGCACACACACACACACACAAACTAGGAGCAGCCGCGGGTGCCCTGGGGACTAACTCCAGGTCTTTTGGCCAGTGCCTCGGTTGACACACAGTGACCTAGCACACATGTCTTTGATGGTGGGAAGAGCACCCAGAGGTAACCCACACAAACACGGGGAGAACATGCAAACTCCACACAGAAAGGACCTGGGACGGTCGGGATTCGAACCCTTCTTGCTGTGAGGCAACAGCGCTAACCACTGAGCCACCGCAAAGCCCGCAAATCAACTCATGCTGCACATGTTCAGAGGATGCCTGTCAGACTAATTAGTGTGTGTTCTGGGATGAGACACACGTATATGTAAAATACTTATCTGACCAAAGGCTTATTCTCTGAGACAGGAGAGCCTGGCCAAATGTCCACACCGTTCAATATGACATCAGTTTAGAATCGTTTCTCCTGAACAGTTTTGACTTTTGGCTTCAGCTATCTGTCTAACTGAGAAATCCTGTCTCGTGGAATATTCCCCCAGGCTGGATTGCGTGTAGTTACAGTGAGGAAAAAACATATGTGTGTGTGTGTGTGTCTGTGTATATATGTTTGTGTGTGTGTGTGTGTGTGTGTTTGTGTGTGTGTCTCTGTGTATGTGTGTGTGTGTGTTTGTGTCTGTGTATGTGTTTGTGTATGTGTGTGTATATGGTTGAGGAATCTTTCTTACCTCACACTGTCCTCTCAGGCCTGTCTCCTGTAGTCGAGACCAGATGCTCTGGATACGCCCAGCATGTTCCGGGTGTGTGTTTGTGTTCCCACACATACACTGGTGTTTCTGCATCAGAGAGTCGTACACCAGACCTGCCCGGAGAGAGAGAGCAGATGCGCACACACACACACACACACACACACACACAACAGATCAGTGAAAGTTTCTGTGAAAGTTCTGTTTCTCTGAACTTCTGCTAAACATTGTGCCCATTCACATCAGTGAGCTCTTTCTCTCTCCCTTTCTGACACATGCAGAGGCACACACACGCGCACACATACACACACACACACAGTCTCCTGCTCTATTCTTAGCAGCTTACCGGGATGTTCCTTGGACAAAAGGACAATTGATTAATTTCAGAGAAAGAACACATGTAAGAGGAATTCATCTTGTATATGGCGGTGATCTGGACTACAACATCACCGTACCCTGTGATTGCTTTTCTGACCTGCTGTATCCATAATATTTGGCTTAAAAAGTCAAACTTCCACCGTCTGCTATTTGAACTCACAGCCTTATCTCAACAAAGGAAAAGAAAAACCAAATAAGGATGGACAGACCTGAACAGATGGATGGAAAGAGGGAGAAACAAACGGTTTGAGGGAAGGATGAGAGACTGAAATGGGCCAGAGAGGACAGAAGGTACATGAACAGCATGAAAATACAGAGATGGACAGACCGTGAGAGTAAATACACTGAACATCAGTCTGAATGAAGAGAACCGAGACACAGCCATTACATTTGAATAGCAACCCCTCCAAAAACAAACAAACAAACAAATAAACAAACAAACAAATAAACAGAGAAGGCTCTTAAAACTCTCTTGAGCAAATAAAAAAACACTACTTGGAATTTTTAGTGTTTTTATTTCACTACTTCAGTGTTTTTGCCATGACAATTTGATTGGTCATGCTTTGTTAGCAATACAAGAAAAATACAGAGGGCAGCTAGACTGACAGGCTGAACCACCAATAGAATCACTTGTTCCTCACCTGTTGTGAAGCGAGGCTTGGAAGGTGGCTCCTGTACGGTGATGAAAGAGGCAGAGGCAGGAGATGATTGGGCCCTGGAGAGGGGGCGGTGCCCCGGGAAGGTGACGGACAGGCCAGCGGCCTCCATAGAGGCCTGGTAGTTTCTCAGCTGATGGATCCTCTGCTGTTCCAACAGGAGAGCCTGCTGCACTCAGACAACAACAACACTACGGCTGTGGTGACGTAACCGCTACACTAAAACCGGTCAATGCAATCGGGTCAAAATGGTACGCTCCTCACTTCAACAGACATAACCGTTTTACCATCTCTAAGAGCATGTCATTGTTAGCTGAAGACCTAATGTTTTCATGGTACTGACACTTTTATTACTGAAATGCTGATATTCTAAGTTGTGTGCAAACATGAACATGGATGTACGGATAAAATGCTGGGCTTGAAGATCAAATGCATGTACCCGATTTTGCCACTAGGGGGCAGTCAGAATAATCTAGTGCCGTGCCTAGAGTGGTTGAGCCCTAAATGTTAGATTTGTCAGAAAACTCATTTTCCCGGATAAAGCTTTCATTCATGACAAACCACAAAGCCAGTAGACAGACAGAGACCTATAGCGCTATAATCTCATCAAGTCTCCATTTGAAAACCACTCCGCTATGGAAACAACCCATTACAGGCACAACTAATCACTCTCTGAATACGCTAAATGGCAAAATCCAATTATTAGATTGAACAAAACCAATTATTTGATTGGTGCTTTCCATGAAGTATTAGGGCTAATTGCCTGAGATTGTGAAATAATCCAATAAAACCGAACGCTTTAATGCTTGACTGGGGCCCAGTTTAGTGGAAAAGCTTGGGGAGACTGAGTAAACCTGGTCCTGTCATGCTTAGCCGACTCCTGGCCTCAGAGATCAGTGAGCAGTCAGAGGAGCGGATGCTTAGTCATGGATGTAGTCATTTTTATTTATCTGCATTTATCTGAGTTAAGGTTTGGTCTTCATAGTCTAGTTTCAGCAAACAAAAGAACACGAAAAGCCAGAGTTGTGCGTGTGTGTGTCTGTGCTGAAAAAGAGTCTCTCGATTCTATAACCTCCCGCTGAAACTCATTTTGTTCTAACTGTGCAGTTCATAGCAGAGAAACACACACACACACAAACACACAGAGGGACATATGCACTCACACACACAATATACACCTCAAGTTAAGATGAGACTTAATTCCATTGTGTGTGTTTATGTATCAGAGGGAACAAAACTACTTGAACAGTACTTGATAAATTTCCCCCTGCCTGCCCCTCTCTCTCTCTCTCTGTCTCTCTCTCTCTCTGCCTCTCTCTCTCTCTCTGTCTGTCTCTGTCTCTGTGTCTCTCTCTCTCTCTGTCTGTCTCCGTCTCTCTCTTTCTCTGTCTCTCTTACTCTCTCTCTCTCACCTGTCTGAAGAGTAGCTCTTGTTCAGTCTGTCTGTCATCCTCCTGGGGGTCAGGTGGCTCCTGTTTGATTTTGACAGCGAGGGGAGACCCCTCACCCTGGGCGGAGTCTTGGTGCTCTCTAAGTTCCTCCTCTGTCTCCTCTGGGTGACTCTGATGCTGCCTGCCCACCTCACCTGGCTTAGCCAACATCTGACAGACACAGAGACAGAGAGAGAGGGAGAGAGAGAGAGAAAGAGAGAGGGGGGAGAGAGAGAGCGAAAGATGGTAAGAGATAGAGGAGAGAGAGAGAGGGAGAGAGAGAGAGAGAGGGAGAGAGAGAGAGAAAGAGAAGAAAAAGAGAGAGGGGGATAGAGAGAGAGAGAGAGAGAGAGAGAGAGAGAGAGAGAGAGAGAGAGAGAGCAAGTATAATGAGGGCATGACTTATTAACGGCATGTATGACTGTTTTGTTGTGAAAACATCTACAAATCTCTCTTCCACAGCCAGACCAATAAATCACTATGGAATAACACAAATCAGAGAGAAGAAAAATGAGAGAATCTCAAACAGATGTTAAAACATATCACAGTTTCTTTTGTGTTATTCTCCCTGTATATTTTGCTTCTGGAGATGGAAGCTGAAGTCTTCAGTCTCTTGGCTCTGCTATCTTTCAGCACATACCTAAACAGTTGGATAAACGGACAGGTTCTTCTAAACACCAACCAGAACATGGCTCACCCACCCCAACTCCACATAAGCAGTAGCTGATATCTGACGGCACTGTGTATTGCTGTATGGAGAGCAGAGAGCATGCTACTCACTGCCTAGTGAACTAAACAAATTCCTCCAATATACTTCACTACACCTCAGTGCAACAACACAGTGTTTTCCATTTTCCACAGAGTGGAATGTGTTAACTTCAGAATAACATAAAAAAAGATAAAACAAACAACCAAAAAAACGACATTAGTTCTCATGCTGCAAACGTTTGAGGCTCCATTTAGCGCTGAGGCATTGCGACGCGTCCCCCGCCCACCGCCTGTTGCCGTGGAGACACCTCAGAGCGTCCAACATCAAACGCGAGGCTCTTGAGTCAGTGCCAGCCTTGGCACCCGTCCGTGCCCTTGGCCCGATGCCTGGGGAACATCTTTGACGTCAGAGGCCCATACCCCCTCCCCATTTACCTCATTCCCCTGGGCCTCCTCTCCAAACAAGTTTCCCTCCTCTTGTTTTTCTTTTTTACCTCCTTGCTCCCTCTATCTCCCTCTCTCTCTCTCTATCTCCCTCTCTCTGTCTCCCTCTCTCTTGCTCTGTCTGTCTCTCTTCTGTAAACCTTGTAGTCAGATTACATTAAGATAGCGGAATGCAGGCCAACACTGTCTGTTATATGCTAAAAAAATGTTAAAACACGCACGCACACAAGCACATGGACATAAACGTGGACACACACACTTAGACAACCACACAGACATACACACACACACACACACACACATGGACACACACACTCTCTCTCTGTCTCTTTCTCTTCATGTGTACACTCACATTTTCATACACAAACACTCACACCACACTAAGGACACTCACACAAATGAACATCCTTTATAGAATGCAACAATTATTTGACAAAGGGAAAATAATACGATTATCGTTGTAATTGTAATAAAAATATCTGAGAGCATATTTCAATGATTGAGTACTAAGGCGAACCATCTGATGACACTTTTTTTTAACACCTGAGTACAGTGAAGTATGGGAGGATGTGGAGGTTGTCTGAAAAGCACATGCATCCCAGCACTAGACTGAACTGAACTACATTTACAATGAGGAGGACTAGAGTCACTCTCTAAAGTCTGTGTTAAAACAGAGTACAGGATTAAGGGTTGTGTCGAATGAGTCCTTCAATGAGTTATTTCAATTAAAGACTGACACAGGGAGAGAAACACATATAACTTACAAATCCAAATAACTTACTTAAATTTAAATGCCACTAATACTTTGAGATAATGTTTCATATTACTTTAAAGTGCAACATTTATCTGACTCCTTAAAATACACTGAATATCTATGAGAGAAATAGTATCTTATTTACAACAACAACAAAAAAACAACTATTCGCTGACTCACACACGCACACAGTCACAGTCATGCACAGATATACGCACGCACACACACTCACGCACACACACATGCGTTGCACACACGCACATACACGCACTCACGCAAACACACACATACACACACACGCACTCACGCACACACTCACACACACACACAAACACACACACAAAAAATCTTTTATTATTCTCTTTTCTTTCTACTGTGTGTCATCTTTTCTTCACTCAAACAGGGCATGTGGTTCCATCCATCAATGCATTAACATCAGTGCCGTGGTCCTTTGGTTTTACGAAGGTTTTCATTAAACCAAGACCTCGTTCACTTGCCTGTTCTTACCTACAGAATGACAAAGTACATCAGAGCAGAGAGCTCACACACAAACACAATTCACAAAAGCCTTTTTCACCAGAGTTTTCCCTCTGAAAACCTGTGTTGTAAGCCTGGGAAATCTCACGGCGAGGGGTGAAACTGGAAAGGGAAATAAATAACGTCCCTGGTCTGACCTGAGAAATTCTCCACTACCTGCTAACAGCACGCTAAAGCGGCATGTGAAGCCCGCACTCTCGGTTGCCATAGCGTTGCTACGATGCTGCAACTCCAAGTTTGGACTCAAGACTTTGAATAGTTTTCTATCCCCCCCCTCCTCTGCGTTAGTCACTGTCAGGACACTGACAGTAATAAACTGCCAAACACATCTTTGTGATAAATCTCAGAGGGACAAGCCTGATTGAACAAAACCGAGAATAAGAGGTTAAAAAAAAACCCGACAAACTGGGAAGAGAACCGAACAGACAGACTGATACAGGGACAGACAGGTTAACAGACTGACTGACAGACAAGCAGACAGACAGACAGCCCGGTAAACGGATGGCCGGACCGTGTGCCGGCCTTTACCTTGTTCATGTGGAGCTGCTGCTGTTGAAACTGCTGTTTGTGTTTCTCCAGAAACTGCTGGTGCTGTTGCTGGACCACCAGCTGCTGCAGGGCCTGGCTGCTCTGGGGGAGGGGCGCAGACTGGGTGCGGCCCAGGGGGCGGTGCTGACGCAGCTTGTGAACGGAGGGCGACTGGATGGGCGTGGCTCCTATCCCTGCACAGGACCAGACAGAGAGAGCAGGGAGCGATGTTAGATGGGTGACTGTAACATGGGCACAAACATGTCAGACGAATGCACTTCAGTACAGATCTACAGGCAGTTTTTTTTCAGTGTGAATCAGCAGGATATTCCAATTTCATCTGAATTTTCAGTAGATATTTTATACATGGGAGAATGTAAAAGGAGAGAAATCGTTCATGGTTTGTGGTACACCACTATGGGTATAGATCAGGTTTACTATCAGTCCTACAGCACAACACAGTGATCAGTCTTTTGGCCTGTACAGTTGTTAAGTTTTTGCCCCGTACTGTGATCAGTTGTGTCTCGTGAAGTGATCAGTTTGAGTCATATTTGTTCTGTATAGTGATCGTTTTTTTTGTCCTGTACAGTCATAGTGATGGAGGTACTGGAGAGTCTGCCTTTCTAGGCTCATATTTAAGACAGTTATAGTAGAAACGTATTTACGGTCCACTCCTTACTGGTCCAACATCTGAACCTTCACGCAATGAATCTGCTTTGTGAAACATAACCCAGGTTTAGGGGCTTGGGTCAGTGGAGAGGGAAAGCGTTTCCTTAGATATGTGTCCGTCACACGGACAGCCAATAATAAACACTGGCGCTGGCAGCGGCTGTTTGAGGGGAAGAGCACACTTTGGGAAGATCTCATTGTTCTGATTCCCAGACATCAGTGGCCCATTCTCGCGGTGCCAGCGCAGGGCATGAATGAGCCCCGGCTGGAATGCGGCTCTGATGTAACACGATCGACGTAAAAACCCCCTTGGCTCTGCTCCTGGCACACAGTGTTCCATGCCCGCGGAGCATCAGTCTGAGACTGCCCTGGAACACTGATCTAATTAACCAGACAGCACTCACTGGACACCAGGAATGTTGCTAGGAATCTGGAATCCTGTGTGTGTGTGTGTGTGTGTTTATGCGTGCGCGAAGGGGGGGGGGGGTTGTTGTTGGGGATAAGATAATAGATAGATAGATAATAGATATTGACTCAAGTCCTTGATGATGACTCGTTAAGACTTTGAGAGGCTGATGTTCTGTTGGAGTGGTGCATAAGTAAGTAATGATAAGGCAGAATTCACATCATAGCACAGTTTCCCTGCTCTTTGGAGGCTGAGGACTAGCATACAAACCCTCTACCAAATATGACGCTCTATCACAGAACCCTCTACCAAATATGACTCTCTGTCACAGAACCCTCTACCAAATATGACCCTCTATCACAAAACCCTCTACCAAATATGACCCTCTATCAGAGAACCCTCTACCAAATATGACTCTCTATCAGAGAACCCTCTACCAAATACGACCCTCTATCAGAGAACCCTCTACCAAATATGACCCTCTATCAGAGAACCCTCTACCAAATATGACCCTCTATCAGAGAACCCTCTACCAAATATGACCCTACGTCACAGAACCCTCTACCAAATATGACCCTACGTCACAGAACCCTCTACCAAATATGACCCTGTCACAGAACCCTCTACCAAATATAACGCTCTATCACAGAACCCTCTACCAAATATGACCCTCTATCACAGAACCCTCAACCAAATATGACCCTCTATCACAGAAACCTCTACCAAATATGACTCTCTGTCACAGAACCCTCTACCAAATATGACCCTCTGTCACAGAACCCTCTACCAAATATGACCCTCTGTTACAGATGCTGTGTATGGACAGCGGAGCCGGGAGGACTCGACCGTGTGTTGTAAAGCAAGCACGAAGACGTCCTGTGTCAAAACAGGTCTTCACCCCACCCTCCCTCTTACCTGTGGCCAGAGGACTTTGGGCCGCTGACTGCTGTTCCAGAAGGACCATGTGCTGCAGCAAGGCATTGTGGGTATTTCCTGCCTCAGAGCTGGTAAGATATGATGACATGTGAGAGGTGGCCAGGAAGGGAGCGGTCATGGGTAAACTGGTCACGATCAGACGTTCGCCGTCCTGCTGGGCTGACGTCACCTGGATATGAGATGAAAATCATACATGCCACTTAGCATAAACATACACTGGGACTTGACATGTGAACTGTTGCTTTAAAGGGGGAAACTTCAATCTTTTTGAGATGAGCCAATTTTGACAGTTTCATGCAATTTAATAGATGATGCAAGAAGGCCACTGTTTACCAATGGTTCTGCTGGTAACACTCTAAAAGTTAGTAAAGAGAAGAGAAGAGAAGAGAAGAGAAGAGAAGAGAAGAGTGACAGACGTGATTGTGAGACTCACGTTGTTGGTGCCGGTAGCAGGCAGACCCAGAGTGATGTTGGGCAGAGATGGTGACGTGTACAGAGACACCTGATTCACCGAACCATCACGACCAGAGAGCCTGTGGGCTAGAGACGACTACACACACACGCGGAACCACAAACACAGACAGACAGACAGACACACGCACGCGCACACACACACACACACACACACACATACACACACACACACACACATACACGCAAACACACAATCTATAAAATCTTAAAATTTACTGGAGTATTACAGCTTTCAGAGACAGACACCTTTTGAGGAGAATCTTTTTAAACAGACACAGGTCTTACCTCTGCAGTGCTAGAGACAGCCACTGTGATGCCGTTCTCACAGGGAATGTTGTGGGAACTGTTGTTTGGAGAGCTGGGACCAGAGCCTGGGGCACTGCTACATGCCGAATCTATAACATACAGTGTTCACAATGAGCTTAACTCACACAACACCATTAATGGCACGTACACAATGAGCTTAACTCATGCACCACAATCGGTGGTTGAGTGCCCACGACATGGCTCTGAAAACAAGTGGCGGAGTTCAGCGTGTGAGGTGTTACAGAAGGGAGGTCTCAGGAGTGTGTGAGAGTGTGTGAGGGGGAAGTTACCGGCCATGTCTAGGGAGCGTTTCTTGGCTGTGCTGATGGGGCTGTCTCTCCGTCGCAGGAGCGGGCTGCTCCTCCTCTCTGTCACCTTCTGTTTCAGACGGGAGCGCAGCTTCAGGTTCGGCTCTGAGGCTACAGACGCAGGAATGGACAGGTGGGTTAGGCAGGGACGTACACCAACACAAACACACACACACACACACACTCAGATACACTCTCTCTCTCTCTCACACACACACACACACATACACACAAATCTTCTCTTTTCTTTCTGCTGTGTGTTATCTTTTTCTTCACTCAAACAGGGCATGTGGTTCCATCCATCAATGCATTAACATCAGTGCCGTGGTCCTTTGGTTCTATGAAGCTTTTCATTAAACCAAGACCTCATTCACGTGCCTGTTCTTACCTACAGAATGACAAAGTACATCAGAGCAGAGAGCTCACACACAAACATAATTCACAAAAGCCTTTTTCACCAGAGTTTTCCCTCTGAAAATAGCCACACACACACACACAGACACACACACAATTCACAAAAGCCTTTTTCACCACAGTTTTCCCTCTAAAAACAGACAGACACACACACATACACACACACTCACACAAAGTGTGTGTGTGATGAGAATCATTGTGTATAAAAATAATTTGTTAGAGCATCATAATTAAGGGAGAAACAGACAGATGAGGTACTGAAAACCAAAGGAGAAAAGTAAAAATTCTCTCTCTCTCTCTCACAGTGTTCAAAACCAGCTCATTACAGACAGGTTGAAAAAAAAAAAAAAAGATTCTCATGTCTTTCCTTTTTCTAAAATTACAATTTAGTTATTTGGCAGACACTTTTAGCCAAAGCGACTTACAAAAAACAGTGTTTCCTAATTTTTCACCGCCCTAAAATAGGAAAGCTGTGTGACCGTGTATTTACTGAAATGAATATGGATGAATCAGATGCCCTAAGCTCTGCAGTGTTTCCTTCAAATCTGAGAACTTGAGGCGTGTTGCATGAACCATTTAGGACCAGGAGCGGTTGCCGCCTGGTTTCTGGTCAACCACTATGGGTCACCGCTTCATCAACCCCACCCCCTGCCCCCCCCCCCCCCATGAATACCAAGCCTCCTGGAATGAAACACACAAATTTGAGGAGATCTAGGGCTATAGAGTTCCACTGGAGCTCATGAAGAAGCTCATGTGAGAGATTAACTAACCCCATTTTTATGCAACAGACTGACAGCATGATCAGTGAGCAGTGCATTAAGATACAAAACTAAAATATCTATTTCACTATCTGTATGTCTCTAAATATCTACAGATATACATATATGAACAATATGTGACTCTAAACGATGTCACATGTCTCATGCTCAGATGCCTGTTTTTGTTTGTTTTTTGTTTTAAATTTGGATTATGTAACTACTGTGCAATGGGATTCCACAAATAGAGTGACGAGGACTTCAGAAACATAAAAGCCAAATTTTCAGACAGATGAGAGTCGCTTTGACGACTTTTGAATTGTTTTGCAAACTAAAACCTCCAGCGTGAGGATGCTCAGCGACGGTAATAACTGCGTTGGCAGTCGAGTGTGAACGGTACCAAAGGTAAAATAAAATTGAAGGTAGAGATAAAACAAAACAAAATAAAACAAAACAAAACAAAAACAATGTGGTGATTATCCATAAACTAACACACAGCAGGGATGATAAGAGACCATCTCTCAATGGAGGCTCCATTTCAATGAACTTTTCAGTGAAAGCAGCTCATTAAGGAAGAGCACAGTGTTAGATGGAAAAACAGACCACCTGTTTACCTGGAGACCGGACAGTTTCAATGACAGTCTCTTTCATCCGTAATTAATCAGAGACAGACAAGGGAAGGAAAGAGCCCAGACATACACACACACAGACACACACACATATACAGGTAAGAAATGATGAAATCAGACAGAGGATGGACATAAACAAAGAGAGGGAGTGTGGAGGATCAATGACACGCTGAGACTTTTAGTGCAGGGATAGGTGGAGATACACTAGAGGACTTTTGGAGAGGGATCTGTTTATTCACCGCTCTTGTGCTGGAGGGAATGTTTTTGTGATCTCAACAGCGGACAACAAAGAAAAAGAAAAAACAGTCAATAAAGCAGACTCCACAACAGTGTGAATGCCCACTGAAACAAAAAACAAGCTTTATTCACAGGGACACTTGAATGATAAAACACTACGTCCCTGGCTGTGTAGGGGCTTTTTGTAAAGACACGATACATGGAGAGACTGACCACAGAATTCTCTCACTGCTCTGGGACTGAAATGTGTCCATTTGTTTCCTTTGATGGATTTTTTCCCTGTGTGTTAAAGTAAAGTTAGGGTTGTACTAATACCGGTTGGAGTTTCAGTAGACAAAACAACAAACAAAAAAACAAACCCAACAAAAAAAAGTAAAAAAAAAAAAAAAAAAAAAAAAGAAAGAAAAAAAAAAAAAAAAAAAAAAATCATTCTAAAAGTTCACTGCTACAAACAAAAGAATCCTAATGGAACATGGTAAAATCTTTGTATGTCTATCCTAAAAATCCTGCACAGTTAACGAAGGGAAAGAGTTCACAGTACCACAAAAAACCCCTCAATCAAACTTCAGTCGAGTAAATAAAGTAAAATAAATAGGCTTTGCCCATTTCCCTTTATAAAGAAACTCTTCCCTTTAAAAGAAGCATTCAGTCATTATAATACTGTAAAGGTCACACGTGACACGAATACATTCCCCAATAAGTTTCTTTTCCCCCTCACACCTCTGAGCGAATCTTCTTTTAACTTACAGAACTTACACAAATCCAACAACAGTCAACACCACACACAGTACACAATACAGTGCACCTACAAATACAGTATAACTCCAAGTACAGTCCAACTACAAATACAGTATAACGCCAAATACAGTCCACCTGCAAATACAGTATAATGCCAAATACAGTCCACCTGCAAATACAGTCCAACTACAAATACAGTCCACCTGCAAATACAGTCCACCAGCAAAATACAGTCCAACTGCAAATATAGTCCAACTACAAATACAGTCCACCTGCAAATACAGTCCAACTACAAATACAATGCAATTACCCACCGACTGCACACAGGCAGTCTGGGTCAACTCTTACACTTGTGTGTGTGTGTATGTGTGTGTGTGTGTATGTCTGTGTGTGCGTGTGTATGTGTGTGTGTGTGTGTGTGTGTGTGTGTGTGTGTATGCATGTGTGTGTCTCACAGTGTGCTCCTATTATTCAGTGTCTCTGGACAAACACAAATTCATTTCTGCTCTGTATTATTCACTTCAGGGCCCATTCATAAGGACGCTCGCTGTGAATGGAAGTAAAGCTGGCATGACTGGGACAAGCCCTTTTTATACAGTGTAGGTGGGCGCACGCCCATCAGGGAGGCTGAGCTCTGGACGAGTAAGGCTCACCCTGCTGCCCCCTCCCCCTTCGCCCCCACCCCCCCTTAGTTCTCTTCCTAATCCAAAATTCCTCAAGTGTACATGATGCTGAGACAAGGGGAGGTCCTGTATCAAAGGTCATACTATAAATCCCACCTCACCCTGGGGAGTCTGATCGTGAGTTTTTTGTCTCTGCTGATGATCAGGCTGGACTGACAGGAAAAAAAACCAAACAAAACAAATAAACAAAAAACAGCACAAACCATGTGGCCTAGCTTGAGTTGATCACTGCTAACTGACAGCTGGTTCAGCCAGAGCTAACTGGTCAAAGAGCTGGTTTAAGTGCTGGTCCTGCCTGGCCACTAACTTTACCCTTTAGCAAGGAGCTGGAGCTGGGAGTCTGCTGTGTGTGTGTGTGTATTGTTATGAATTCTCCACAAAATAGGCACAGTCATTCAGGAAACACGTTACAGCTGTGATCTTCTCCCCAGTACAACTTTAGAAAACCTACAAAACTCCACTGGCCAGGCACCAGAAACACCGGTGTCTGACCAGTTCAACAGTCCTGACCAGTTTATCAGTCGCCCGTTGTGGTGGAAAGAACGGTTTTTAAAACGAATCCTCTGAGCATTGCATTGTATGGAGCGTTAAGGCACAGAGTGTTGATATTCACACTGCGGGCTGTGAGACAAGAAAGAGCCGTTGATTCGTTTGCCGATTACTGGAAATCGTGTTCCTACGGCACGAGCTGGACATGAAAAAGGGGTTGGGCACAGTCTTAACTATCCCCTCACGTCCATTAACATAAGTAAATCCCACAACTTCGTCACGACTGGAGGGAAAAAAAAAAAACCCTCCAAAAAATGCCCAGAATGAATCAAGTTATTGAAGACCATCTCTCTCCGTTGGGAGAGATGACAATTTCCACCCACCGCCAACGATGCCGAACCTTCTGTGTGGTTCAGGAGGGTATTTTCTGTCTAAACTATCCTTAACCAGGATGTTTCTGTGTTACTAATTCCTCATACGGCTGGTACGACAATGCCATTATTTAACCAAAAGGAGGTCTGGAACAGTAACAGCGCCTGCGTGAAAATCCAGGAGCTGAACCTAGAAATTATATATTCATTTTAATGTATCACTTGTTACATGCCAGCTTCAATTACATAAAAAAGTTTCTATACATTATTACCAAGTGTGATTTTGAGTCCTGCGAACCGAAACCGAACTTCAGTTCAGCTTAAACCAGTCTCAATCGGGTAGCACCAAAGTGAACACCAAAGTTCAGATCTGTTAAAGCGTAGGTGAAACGTGGCCAGAGTTGCACAGTAACCGTTAAGCGGACTAACAGCCTTCACACTTAGACATAATATTTAATCAAAACAGAAAGCAATCCAGACCAAATAACACACCCAGCCCATCTTTCTCATGTCCTCACTCTCCATTTTCCAACCCAAACAAGTTTTTCCGCGCTTTTCTTCCCGTATGCACCGAAAATCTGCACGCCAGCGCTCACGGGCGAATCTGACACTGTTCCTGCGACTGACAACTGTGATGATCCTCTGTGAGCTGTCTCACACAGCACAAACGCCCTGTCCGCCTGGACCATGCAAAAATATCATTCACATTTTTCCTGCCTGGTTATAATGTTTTGTCTGTGCAACCATGTGTAGGCGGGCAGTCTAGGAATCCAACACATATTACAGTTGTATGGTATGATATTCTGTTATTGCAATGACAGCAAAGACACCAACAATAACAATTCCCTAGCTACACCCCTGAAACCACCACAATGTCCATGACAAAAACCAGACTTATGCCACGATGAACGGGGCTACAGAAAGGAGTTTAGGGGCTAGTCATCCATAGTGCTGATGCCTGGAGGGAGAGAGGGAGGGAGAGAGAGAGTGAGAGAGAGAGTGTGAGAGAGAGAAAGTTAGAGAGTGAGAGAGAGTCCAGCCAAAGTGTCCTGTCAGTGCTGAGCTGTCGGGTAATGGGCTGGGGGGTGGGGGGTGTTGCGTATGGGGTTGGGGGGGGGGGGGGGGGTACTGGTCCTCATCCCACTGAGGGAGGAATGTGGTCTCCCTGGCCAGAGTAAATGATGGCCTATCTCCAGCAGCAGGCCTTGAGTCAACACGCTCACATTCACCCTGCCGCTAAGTGAATAATTACACTGTGCAACGAGCATTTCACAGTTTAACCGCCCAATAATGGTTTCCTATGCATGCATTCCATTAAAAAAAAAAAAAAACTTTCGCCCAACCATCGAGAGGCAGAGATGTCTCCTTTGTGTATACTCGAGGATGGATATTCAAGGTGAAAAACATTGAAATGACTCATTAGTGGTTGTTATATAGCTATAATGCATAACTGAATAAGCTGTCATTTATGGTCTTATAGGACACAGGGGAATTTTCAGGGCCCAGGTTATACCTGGTGTAATACATTGAGGATAATTTCACAGTAGCGCTACAGTAACTGCACCATTAAAACTGATTTTCCAACTCATATGCGCAAACAGACCACAAAAACAACAAAAAGAGCTTGCAAACTCTCTAAATATAAAACTATTAAAGCTTTGCTAATGTGCTAAAGCCAATATCAGCGAATTGACAGAATATGAATAAGCTCAGCTAATTTATAAAAGCGCATTATGACTACATATGGTAAAAGGATTAAGGTGGTATGTAGGCTGTTTGATGTGGGAGCTGAGGTACCTGTCTTGCGGAGTGGGAAGTCGTCTTTTGAGTCGTAGACACCGACCGCGGGGTGGTTGAAGGCAGACATGCCTGTCTGGGGAGGAGAGCTTTGGTCCAGGGAACTGTGCTGGGTTTTCCTACACAAACAAAAACCATGATAATCACAGAAATGCACACATCCAACTCCCCCCCCCCCCCCCCAAAAAACAACAGACTGATGAGTGACCCGATGTAGTTTGAATGTGGTCATTTATCCTCTGCTTTGTAAAATGTGATATAAAAAGAGATCAAAGAGCATTACAACAAAGTCATTAAAACGAGGCCTTAGAACTTCACTTTCAAACCACTGGGACTAAACAGTGACTAAACCTATAAATACCAGGCTAAATATGTACACACTACACGCGTTCACACACTACACGTGTTCGACAGGGGCCTTCTGCTTTGAGACACAAAAGAATTTAATCTTCAACTCGGCAAGTATTAAAGGAATGCATATAACAATACAAGTAGTGATAGCAGACGATTAATGACGATACAGGTTGTACTCTTTCTCCAGTGTTCTAAAGGCCACATGTAACGCCCTCGCTTTTTTACCAGGCCAAAACTGACCGTGTGCCGGATTCACATTTCTTATGCCAACAGATAGTTTCACTACCTGGGAATAGTGAACGGCAGTCATCTCCCAGGCAACAAAATAACACAAACCATTCCTTGATTTCCTCCCTGAACCGTAAACGTAACCAACCATGACTCCAGAACCATGGCGAAGTTGCGAGAAGACAGTATGATCTATCCTTGCGCCCTGACTGACTGCAGTCCAGTGGAGTGGTCATGACTCTGGGGTCCACTCCAGTTCACTCACTAACAGAGAAGGTCCACTCCACTCCACTCCTGCCGTGCGCTGGCTTGCGCTGGAGCCGGGACAGACCTGTGTTCTGCTCTGTTGAGTGTGCTTCATGGTCTATTTCCGCTCTGCCCCACCTCTGACAGACGCACTCTCGTAATCACACCAGCGTTCCGGGCCGAGAACGAGCGGAGCGAAGTTCCCACACACACCACAAGCCAAACTGTACGAGTCCAGTCCTTCATTTCAAACCAACTGTAGCCGCCAGACCAACGCTGGTAGATAGGATCTGGCAACGCAGACTCCACTTACTCGTATGTCAGCGCTGCTCTTCTGACTTCCTACAGCCTTGCGGTAGATAAAGTAATATTCATGTGGGAAACCACAGTCGGCTGGATGAATGAACATTCACCGTTTAAATACACATTTGCTGTTGTACTGGTTGAACTTTTTTTCTTCCACGTTCAGACAGTTAGTGAAGAATTCAGGTCGAATTTTCAAACAGCTTAACGACTGTTCAGTTACTTAACCAAGCTTAACGACGATTCAGTTACTTAACCAAGCTTAACGACTGTTCAGTTACTTAACCAAGCTTAACGACTGTTCAGTTACTTAACCAAGCTTAACGACTGTTCAGTTACTTAACCAAGCTTAACGACTGTTCAGTTACTTAACCAAGCTTAACAACTGTTCAATTACTTAACCAAGGTTAACGACTGTTCAGTTACTTAACCAAGCTTAACAACTGATCAGTTACTTAACCAAGCTTAACGACTGTTCAGTTATTTAACCGATATTAACGACTGTTCAGATATTTAACCTAGGTTATCTAAGTGAAGCTGTGACCTCTGACTTGCATCATGTGAGTACGAGTGAAAGGTTGGCTGGTCCAATGTCACTACAACCAGCAGAGTGACTTGCTACTTTTTCAGTCAGAGAATTTTGACAACTGCTCTGAACAACCGTGAATTTGTAAAACAAGGACTTTTAAGACGGCAACTCATGTTATTCATCCCTGAACTTTTTTTTTAATTGATTTTTTTTTCATCTTTTAAGTACCCTAATCTGAAAAAGATCAATCATTTCTATGTTTTGTGAGATCTGATCTAAGTTTTTAAGTTCTGATTCTTTTTCCGTGTGATGATGCTGCCAGTGCCATCAAACGAGACTTCTTCTACGGACAGTGACTCTAACAGGGGTCAAAACCCAGGGCTTAGCTTTGTCCCCCTGTGTTTACCACTGCATATACACAGGCACAGAATACACACACACACACACACGCACACACACACACACGCACGCACTATACAAAACCATGTGAGAAGTTTACAGGTGTTTCTATAGCTAAACAGACATTGCCTGGGAGGTTATGAAGCACCCCCACCTCATAAGCCTATAGGACTTTGCACGCGAAAGGAGACAAACGGCGGTAAGCTAACAAACACTCAAGGTTAGATAGATTAATGAACGTCTCTCGTCAACAGGTTTTAATATACATCGGATGTTTACGTTGGACTGGTTTTCACCAGTTTGCCCAGGCCCCTATGTTTGTCTAGCAGCTGAAGAATGATATTCACCTCATTGGGGTTCATAAGCTGGGAGACATTAGGTTGTTCATTTTCACATACGGCCAGGGGACTTTGGCCCTCAGAGAGTGACTAGACCTGAATCACCTCAACAGAGATAAAACGGGGCGTGAGGTGTAAGATAAAGCGATATCTTATTCTGACATACATCAGGGTTAGGGCACACGCACACACAGACACACACCCACACAGTAATGTGGTTGATGGTTTGGCATTCTGGGGAATGATGGGAATTTCATGATAACTGGTTTGTGTAGCTGGGCATAATGTGGAAATCTGATGACTAATCCACTGAGATAAAGAAGATGAACTCTGGCATGTGTAACATTTCTGTTGAAACTGACATCAAAGAATGTTGAGGGTGTCATCAAGTAATTTCTATTAAGCAGGGCAGCCTGACTGGGCAGCCTGAGTGAGTCGTTGGTTAACATGGCAACCGTAAACAAACAAACAAACAAACAAATTAAGTGGTGTCTTCCTCCCTCCACAGAAATAAGCCACATAAATGAAGTAAACAGCAAATAAACTATCAATTAGCCCAATGGCCTGGATCTAATGCAGAAACTAATGGAGAATCCCGAAGAAAAGGAATATTTCAGATCTCCAGACAAAACAGACAAACTTCTCTGGATGCAGAGTGAACTGGCCGTGTGGAATAAAACATTCAGAAGAATGCTTTGACTGATGTCAGAGGAAGCGTCAAACACTGAGTAAACAATGAGCAAACAGATTTCACTGTGGTAATGTAAATGGCACAGTTCTCCTTACCCGTACCAGTAGCGGGGGTTGTTGGGAAGGCAGTGGTTTAGGCTACGCTGGGCCAGCGCTTTCTTCTTATTTAACACAAACTCCTGCAGTCTCATCTTCACCTCAGTGCTGGCCACCGCACCTGAGCAGAACACACAGACGGACGGGTCATAACCAAAACACAGATCAGCACAGATAACCTGACAAAACACAGATCAGCACAGAAAACCTGACAAAACGTGGGGGAGTAAAGCTGAACGTCTCCCATGAGAAAGCAGAGACCCTGTTTTAAAAGACGAAACACTGAACACGTACAGTTCAGCGAGTACTTGCAGTGGGTTTTTTTTATGATCCAGTTTATTTTTTTATCCTGAATAATTCAGTTTTTCCATGAAAATACACGTTTCACGGCAGTACAGCTTAAGGTATTTGAACATTCTCAGACTGGTCCTGAAGTCAAGTCTTATCAACCTATTGTAAAATCTTCCCAATCTCACCAAATATCACACACAAGCATATGACCTACTGTTTATAAAATGTCATTGTGTGACAGGTTATGAAGATGTCACACACGACACAATTAATGCAGATGATCTCAAAAACGCCAACGTTTATGCTTTTGGATAAAAACAGACATCTCAGCAGGTCAATTGACGACAACCACTCCTAAGTAACAGGACATGGTGTGCACTATTTTCATTGCCCTCTGTATCGTGGTCAGTGTTAATTCTGTATCGTGGTCAGTGTTAACTGGAAGATTAATCTGGATCATTTAAAATGATTAACAGGCAGCCACGCTCCAACCATTAATCTAAGCAGCTGCAGCAAGTCGCAGGATAACCACACTCCTCCTCTGACACCATCCCTCGTTCATGTTCCCGTAAACGAGTCTGGCACGGGGGGGAACGGTGCGCGGGAGAGGTGTTGAAGGACAGACCGCAGCTGAGAAGTCCCTGCCATACCAAATTACCCAGCAGCCTCCGCTGAAGACACTACCACTGTTTACCACGGTAAACACCCAGCTGACAAAACACACGTCAATCTCTCTCCCTGACAGCTCCGTCTGGGCTGTGTGGTTGGAGATCACTGTTGTGCTGGAGAAAAACTACAGCCCTGTCAATGGCTGCCCTCTCACTGTTACAAATGAACATCATTCAAAACTGTCATCGTTTCAGCTCTTAATCATATTACACTACGAGTACAAGTCAGTATTAGTGACCCTGCTACTTCATACATCACAACTTCTGCTTTAAAACCAAACATATCTAATGACCATCTCATACCATCCCTGCTTCCATCCCTTCCTTTTACATGTAAATCATTTACATTTATTTATGTAGCAGACACTTTTACCCAAAGCGACTTCCACGACAGGCAGAGAACAAACCGAGCTTGCAGCCATTAAGCAGCTGTCTTTGGCATCAGCGTCACTGCTAAGCTCAGTATTAGACCAGATACAAATGCAAGAATAGTAAGAGTGAACTACAGACAGATATAAGAGGGGCTACAGCCCCATATTGTTAGTATTGTTGCTCTCACACTGACCACAGCTGTTAGAACCACTGCAGCACTGAAAAACAAAGCACACAGTTTAAAAAACAAAAACAAAAACAAAAACAAAAAAGCCTTAATGCTGAGCGTGAGGGAAGATGGTAGACTCACTCTCTTGACTGCGTTCTTTGTTCTTTAGGAGCTGTAGCTTCTGCTCTCTCTGCTGCTTCTCCATCTCCTGCTCCAGACGATGCTTCTCCATCTTACGCTGGTGCTCCAACAGTTCTTGCTGGTGCTTTAGAGCCAGCAGGTCCTGTTGATGCTAAAGACAAGACAAACTCTCATTGACAGTGCACACAAGAATCAGAGCTGAGAAGAACAGAGAGATCCACACCTCTAATTGATGCTAGAGATAATAAACAGTAGAATTTAAACAAACAAAAAAAAAAACAGGGTAGCCAGTTGCAGCTCTGTGATGTTCACATCCCTGGGGAATTAGTTACCAACAAACAAGCAGGCATGAGATAGATCACTAATCCATTACTCAAACAAGCAGGCATGAGATCGATTACCATTAGTCAGGTGACTTCATTCTGTGTTATATTTAGTTAAGTGTGTTTAATTTTCGGTGCCTTGTGGAATATCTACGCAGTAACATGTTTTGGGTGAAACCCTTGTTTGCGATCACACTGTGATTCCCAGATGTTCTGTAGACCATGATCTTGAGGAAACGAAAACGTTCTCACACGACATGCACGGTCACTAATGCTAAAGTCCGATAAGTCTGATGTGTGTCTGATAAGACACACAACTACAGCACAGCCACAGAGCTATGTAAACTCTGTTTAAGGAACAAAAAAAAGAATTAAAAAAAAGAATATGGCAATGTTAAATAATTAGTTTAATAATTACATTTCATACAACCAGAGGCATGTTTGACAGATCTGCCTCAGGCTCTCACTCTGAACGTGTGCTTGTTCTGATGTCTCCTGATGTCTCACTCGGAATGACAATTCATTGGAAAAAAAAAATAGAAAAAAGAATAACTTCTCACACTGCCTTCTCCATTAGACACTCCTCAGCTGGATACATTTTTACACCTGAGCTGTGAACCAAACTGAGTTAAATATCACACACCCTCGTGTGTTTCCGGAAAAGCCTATTTAAAGAAATAAAACAAAAAAAAGAAAGACACTTGAGAATACGAAAGAGCTGTTTCTTTTGTGCTGCAGTGACTTCAGGACCTAGAGCATGAGCCTCTGCCTTCAGAAAAATGTAGGATGTAAAATGTTGATGTTGTGCTGCCAGTGGGGTTTTTAATGTATTGAACTGGATTTAACACTTGATTCAACACATTTATTGTGTAATAAAAACTAGGTTTCGATCTAAGTTTTCACCTCCATGATACTCTGTGCATACCCCCTTTGGAAGCAGAAGTTGAAAGTGGAGAATTTTGTGTTTAAAAAGCGCTGGCAACACAGACAGCGTCTGGAATCAGTTTCCCAAATGTGAGGCCTAGTCCTACATCAATACATGCATTAAAACAAACACCCAAACTGGTTCTGTAAATCCAGGGAGTAACTTTCTGAGGTCAGGGTCAGTATGGTAACTCCGATATTGCCTACACCTGCCTACATTTCCATTCCGCCTCATTACGGAGTAATGCGTGTAGATTTGCTTTGATACAATACTATGGAAATGTACAATTTAACATGGCAAAAAACAAACAAACAAAAAAAAAAGAAGTTAAAAAAACAGAGGGGCTGAATGCATTTGGAGGACTGTAGCTACGATAAGCCAGTTTGGACTGAAAATAAGCCAGTGTGGACTGAAAACTGATGCCAGTCTGGACTGAAAACTGAAGCAGAATCACAAAAATCCCTTTTTCACACATCTGCAAAGCAACAGTCACGTCTTCACCGTGTCATCTCGCCACAGTCACACACACAGTCACATGTCCCAGTCCGTCGCGTTAACGGCGTCGTGATTCTTCATCGTTCTCATATGGTTTCAGTGGTGCCATCTCTCAGGTCAGTATTGTAGTAAAACCACAGCGTGTGAGGACAATGGGCCCAGGACACGACCGGGACAGGACTCCGGCTTCTCTTTTTTCCTCCTGACCATCTCAAACCAAAAGTCAACAAGTGTGTGAACATGAGCGGTGTGAGAGGCCAGTGTTTCCAGTCACCACTACTGACTGCACCAGCATGACTGGTTTAGACTCAGAGCCAGTATCTAACCTGCACTCAGGGCTCTGTGCACAGTGAACAAGACTGCACTGGTGAAGAGACAGAAAGCTACCTGTTATCAGAAAACCCTTAAAAACCATCAAAAGACAAAAAACACAAACAAACAAACAAAAAAAAACACAGGACTGAGCCAGATATCAATACTGGTGAAGTGAATAAGAGGAGACAGCCTAAAATGGCAGCACTCCACCCGGCAACTCTAGACTCAATAAAATAAATCAACATTCTGCTTATTAAAAACTGTGTGTAACTTTACTCCTGAGACAGACAGTTGTTGATCATAAGAGTACTCAGGATAAATACTGTTCTGTTAGGCTTGTATGACACTCTAGTACACAGAGCATGAAGAAAAACAGACACAGACAGAACGAAGGGACCAAGGGAAAGAATCACAAAGAGAGAGAGAGAGAGAGAGAGAGGGAGGGAGAGAGGGAGAGAGGGAGGGAGAGAGAGAGAAAGGGAGAGAGGGAGGGAGAGAGAGAGAAAGGGAGAGAGATCGAGAGAGGTTTGGCACAACCAAAACCAAAACTCTCCCTTCCATCTGTTTCCTTTCTCTCTCTCTCTCTCTCTCTCTCTCAGTCAGTCAGTCAGTCAGGTGAATGAGGCTGATTGAGTGAGGGCCTCCCTGGTTGTATGTGCGTCATACTGAGCTCTGGCTCGACGGGGCCACACCGCAGCCACACACAGCTCCTTATACTGCTCTTACACACACACACACACACACACACACACAGATACACACACACACACACACACACACACACACACACACACACAGACAGACAGACAGACTCACACAGACACACAGACACACACACACACACACACACAGATACACAGACACACACACACACACACGCATTCACACAAATACACTTCTCAGATCATCCTCAAATGCTAATTAGGTTAATAAGTCTAAAACTCAAGGTTTCCACATTGAATATCTCTCCTGTTATCAGAGCATAAAGTCATTCAAATCCTCTCTCTTAAATGTATGCCTCTCTCTGTCAGACACACACTGTCCAAACCCACGTGGCTTTGGCCTAGAACCTTCTCTCTCCATCCCAGCGACTCCTACAGCAGACTACACTCCTCTCCTGCCTCATGACTGTAATGCCTTCCTGAAAAAAACAGCCTCGGAGGGCAAATTCTCATAACTCAAACACGGGATTACCACTGGAAATGGAATTACCCATGGAAATGGAATTACCAGCGGAAACAGGGAAAATGTCAGCGTTCCCTAAACCTGAGACTCATTTATAGTAAAATGACACTAAAACCCATGAACTGGCCACAATAACGTCAATACGTAACATAACTTAGAATACAAGCTAACACTGCATTTCCCCTTCGTTCATAACTGTTATATGGCTGGTTAGCTGCTCCGGTTAAGCTTTTCCATCACGATTCCATATCTTACACTTAAGACAATGCTAACTAACATAACAGCATGGTGCTCTATGTCGATGTTTAATAAAAAAACAAATAAACAAACAAATAGAACACTACAGACAAAGATATCACTGTAAAGAGTGCAACTGATCTCACTCTCGCGAAACAAGTTGAGTGGGAATGTGAGCCGAAGAGGTGGTGGAGACTGTGATGAAAACAAAGTCAAAATCAATCTATGAAAAAAACAAAACAAAACAAAAGCCTTGTAAGCCGAAGCAGGGGTGTTAATTGAAACTCCTCATAAAGTCAAATTCTCATAACGCAAAAGGATGCGTCTCAGGGGAAGACTGGGCTTTATTTAACCATTCCTGTACGGTGCAGAAACACACTGCTAATCACCATGACAAAAACTGTTATTTTAACAGCAGAAAAAGTCCACAAACACCTAAATTCCACCCAGCTCATTCTTAGGCTGACTTCCCAACCATAGCGTTGGCTGAAGACTTTCTGAGCGGATAGAGCTGTCTGTACTGAAGACTTTCTGAGCGGATAGAGCTGTCTGTACTGAAGACTTTCTGAGCGGATAGAGCTGTCTGTACTGAAGACTTTCTGAGGGGATAGAGCTGTCTGTACTGAAGACTTTCTGAGTGGATAGAGCTGTCTGTACTGAAGACTTTCTGAGGGGATAGAGCTGTCTGTACTGAAGACTTTCTGAGTGGATAGAGCTGTCTGTACTGAAGACTTTCTGAGGGGATAGAGCTGTCTGTACTGAAGACTTTCTGAGGGGATAGAGCTGTCTGTACTGAAGACTTTCTGAGCGGATAGGGCCGTCTGTACTGAAGACTTTCTGAGGGGATAAAGCTGTCTGTACTGAGGACTTTCTGAGGGGATAGAGCTGTCTGTACTGAAGACTTTCTGAGGGGATAGAGCTGTCTTTACTGAAGACTTCCTGAGGGGATAGAGTCGTCTGTACTGAGGACTTTCTGAGGGGATAGAGTCGTCTGTACTGAGGACTTTCTGAGGGGATAGAGCTGTCTGTACTGAAGACTTTCTGAGGGGATAGAGCTGTCTGTACTGAAGACTTTCTGAGCGGATAGAGCTGTCTGTACTGAAGACTTTCTGAGGGGATAGAGCTGTCTGTACTGAAGACTTTCTGAGCGGATAGAGCTGTCTGTACTGAAGACTTTCTGAGGGGATAGAGCTGTCTGTACTGAAGACTTTCTGAGTGGATAGAGCTGTCTGTACTGAAGACTTTCTGAGGGGATAGAGCTGTCTGTACTGAAGACTTTCTGAGCGGATAGAGCTGTCTGTACTGAAGACTTTCTGAGGGGATAGAGCTGTCTGTACTGAAGACTTTCTGAGTGGATAGAGCTGTCTGTACTGAAGACTTTCTGAGGGGATAGAGCTGTCTGTACTGAAGACTTTCTGAGGGGATAGAGCTGTCTGTACTGAAGACTTTCTGAGCGGATAAAGCCGTCTGTACTGAAGACTTTCTGAGCAGATAAAGCTGTCTGTACTGAAGACTTTCTGAGCGGATAAAGCTGTCTGTACTGAAAACTTTCTGAGGGGATAGAGCCGTCTGTACTGAAGACTTTCTGAGGGGATAGAGCTGTCTGTACTGAAGACTTTCTGAGCGGATAGGGCCGTCTGTACTGAAGACTTTCTGAGGGGATAGAGCTGTCTGTACTGAAGACTTTCTGAGGGGATAGAGCCGTCTGTACTAAAGACTTTCTGAGCAGATAAAGCTGTCTGTACTGAAGACTTTCTGAGGGGATAGAGTCGTCTGTACTGAGGACTTTCTGAGCGGATAATGCTGTCTGCATTGAAGACTTTCTGAGCAGATAAAGCTGTCTGTACTGAAGACTTTCTGAGGGGATAGAGCTGTCTGTACTGAAGACTTTCTGAGGGGATAGAGCCGTCTGTACTGAAGACTTTCTGAGCAGATAAAGCTGTCTGCACTGAAGACTTTCTGAGCAGATAAAGCTGTCTGTACTGAAGACTTTCTGAGGGGATAAAGCTGTCTGTACTGAGGACTTTCTGAGGGGATAGAGCTGTCTGTACTGAAGACTTTCTGAGGGGATAGAGCTGTCTTTACTGAAGACTTCCTGAGGGGATAGAGTCGTCTGTACTGAGGACTTTCTGAGGGGATAAAGCTGTCTGTACTGAAGACTTTCTGAGGGGATAGAGCCGTCTGTACTGAAGACTTCCTGAGCAGATAAAGCTGTCTGTACTGAAGACTTTCTGAGCAGATAAAGCTGTCTGTACTGAAGACTTCCTGAGCGGATAGAGCTGTCTGTACTGAAGACTTCCTGAGCAGATAAAGCTGTCTTTACTGAAGACTTCCTGAGCGGATAGAGCTGTCTGTACTGAAGACTTTCTGAGCGGATAGAGCTGTCTGTACTGAAGACTTTCTGAGGGGATAGAGCTGTCTGTACTGAAGACTTTCTGAGTGGATAGAGCTGTCTGTACTGAAGACTTTCTGAGGGGATAGAGCTGTCTGTACTGAAGACTTTCTGAGTGGATAGAGCTGTCTGTACTGAAGACTTTCTGAGGGGATAGAGCTGTCTGTACTGAAGACTTTCTGAGGGGATAGAGCCGTCTGTACTGAAGACTTTCTGAGCAGATAAAGCTGTCTGCACTGAAGACTTTCTGAGCAGATAAAGCTGTCTGTACTGAAGACTTTCTGAGGGGATAAAGCTGTCTGTACTGAGGACTTTCTGAGGGGATAGAGCTGTCTGTACTGAAGACTTTCTGAGGGGATAGAGCTGTCTTTACTGAAGACTTCCTGAGGGGATAGAGTCGTCTGTACTGAGGACTTTCTGAGGGGATAGAGTCGTCTGTACTGAGGACTTTCTGAGGGGATAGAGCTGTCTGTACTGAGGACTTTCTGAGGGGATAAAGCTGTCTGTACTGAAGACTCTCTGAGGGGATAGAGCCGTCTGTACTGAAGACTTCCTGAGCGGATAGAGCTGTCTGTACTGAAGACTTTCTGAGCAGATAAAGCTGTCTGTACTGAAGACTTCCTGAGCGGATAGAGCTGTCTGTACTGAAGACTTCCTGAGCAGATAAAGCTGTCTTTACTGAAGACTTCCTGAGCGGATAGAGCTGTCTGTACTGAAGACTTCCTGAGCGGATAGAGCTGTCTGTACTGAAGACTTTCTGAGGGGATAGAGCTGTCTGTACTGAAGACTTTCTGAGGGGATAGAGTCGTCTGTACTGAGGACTTTCTGAGGGGATAGAGCCGTCTGTACTGAGGACTTCCTGAGCGGATAGAGCTGTCTGTACTGTAAGGAAAGGTGCTGCCCATTCACCCAAATTACAAAAAGAAAACAGCACGAGACAGAGTGATGACCCCTCCCCCCGACACACACACTCACACTCACACACACAAACACATACACAGACACACAAAAACACAAACATGTACACACACATAGACACACATGCACGCACGAGCGAGTACGCATGCACGCACGCACACACTCACACACACACACGGATGCACACACACACGAAAACACAAATATGCATACACACATAGACACACAAATTCCCCACACAAAGACACAGACACACACACACACACAAGCACTCTGCTGACCTTAATGTGCTCCTGTAGCTGGACCTCGTGTTGGCGTGAGAGCTGTTCGTGTTGGCGTTGAAACTCGGCGATGAGGATCTGTCTCTGGACCTGCTGTTTGTGTTTAAGGGCCAGTAGCTCCTGCTGCAGCTGCTGCTCCTGCTGCGTAGTGTCGGCGACCGTCTCCCCGCCCTCGCCCCGCGTGCCCACCGTCATACCCCCCCCGCCCGGCCGCTGGTCCACGCGCAGGTCCATGGGGATGGCAGCGGGTGGCACTCGTAAAGGCAGAGCTGAACTCAGGTCCACTACAGAGAGAGGGAGAGAGACAGAGAGGGAGGCAGAGAGAGAGAGAGAGAGGGAGAGAGAGAGAGAGAGAGAGAGAGAGGGAGAGAGAGAGACAGAGAGAGAGGGAGGCAGAGAGAGAGAGAGAGAGAGAGAGAGAGGGAGGCAGAGAGAGAGAGAGAGGGACAGGGGACAAGGCAGAGAGAAATCAATTATGATTCATCTTAATTAATTCATCGCTGCTTCAGTGCTCTTAATAGAAACTGACCGTAACATTAGCGACTGCAGCTGACTTGAGTGCAATTCATTAGGAACAGCATATATATCATGTGTGTTTGCTCAAAGCTTAGGAAGCCAAACTTCATCGTAAAACAGTCTTTATCAATAAGACACAAACGCCATACTTCTGTAAAGAGCCTTGCTGGCTGACCTTGACACATCCCTTTAAGGTCGTGAGAACAGTATGGTCACATACATGAAGACTAGAGCCCAGAGTAAGACCTGGTCCTGTTGTGTAATCAGTGTAGGATTTAGGGTTTGTTTTGTCAAGCAGAACCTCCCTTCTTTAATAATATGTCCAGACTGAACCCAGAGGTCTGCTGGGTTTTTACAGCAGGGCTGTTTAAGGTAACGTTAGGCCATCTTCTGTATTACAGACGTAATGATTGGCTGGTCAGGCACAAAATGTTCCCAAACAACCAATGGCAAAGCCTTTCAGATCAGGTCCTCTAGACCGCTAAATCAAGGAAAGACAACGTGGGGGACAAGAGCAACAGTGTGCTATCAATTAAGGCATAAACCCCAGTATGCACACCACCCTATCTCTCTCTCTGCACACACACACACACACACACACACCACACACACACACACACACCACACACACACCCACACACACACACACACACACACCACACACACACCACCCTATCTCTCTCTCTGCACACACACACACACACACACACCACACACACACACACGCACGCACGCACGCACACACACCACACACACACACACACACACACCACACACACACACACACACACACACACACACACCACCCTATCTCTCTCTCTGCACACACACACACACACACACACCACATACACACACACCACCCTATCTCTCTCTCCGCACACACACACACGCACGCACGCACGCACGCACGCGCACACACACACGGACACACGGACACACACACACACACACACACGCACACACACACGCACACACACGCACACACGCACGCACGCACACACGCACACACACACACACACCCACACACACACACACTACACACACACACGTACACGCACACACACATTACTCTGAGAGGTGAACAGAGCAAGAGCTCTAAACAAATACACAAATCAATAACTACTAATAATCAGTCATATACTCACAATCAGTCATAGACCCACTTTGCATAATGAAACAGACAGTGGGCCATAATCACAGTGTTTATTAACAGCAGTTTGATTTCAGTACAGATTATCACAGAAGACCCAGCCCAAGCCTGTCGCTGTAACTAAGACGTACTTCCTCAGATTTGATCAAACCCAGAACAGACGCAGGTTTTTCATAACTGTCAGGGCTTGTCACATGGCACAGAATAGACAGAGGCAATCATAACAAGAACAGACCTCCTCTGAGGAGTGACTGTGATACAGAACTGGAGCAATAAAGGCCTGCACATGCCCTTCTCTGTGTTGACACAGTAAAACGAAGAAAACAGGAATAGTTTATTTCTCCGCTGTAACGACGGCTCTGTTTTTACTCACTGACGGGAAAGACTCAGATGAAACATTCACCTTTTTACAGGTGAAGTGCGAAGTGCGACATGAAACACCAGTGACAAGCAAAAAAGCGATAATGAAACAAGCAAACAAATAGAAATAGAAACTGCAAAAAAAAAAAAAAAAGTCAGTGTGAACAAGCAAACTTGCAGTGTTCACAGGGCGTCCTGTGTGGACGATATGACGCTATGCTGGGCCACATGCTGCCTCCAGTGTGAGCTGCTCACCTTTGGACTTGTGGCCGTTTTCTCCTGCCTGTCTGCTCCTCTCTGACACCATCCACAGAAATAGAAATATCTTCACTTATCATTTACGGGTTTCTGTATATATTTTTTGATTACCTCAGAGCAAATACGTGCATTTTGTTTCAGCAGGTTTCCCCAAATGATTGTTCCGCGTTCTGTGGGGTGCTGACGGTACTGTTATGCTCACTGATTGGATTGTGAATAAAGACAATGGGAAACAACTCAGTGTTTTACTGATACTGTTCACTCAGCGACATCTGAATCTTGGCCATTTGATCTGTAGTTTCAGTCAGACTGTAGTTTCAGGCAAAAGTGATGGTGCTGAGAGATTTGCCTGTAATTCATTAGGAAAACAAGGAGCTTTCCTTTATCACAGTTAGTAAAGCACTAATACAGAGTTACCAGTAACCAGTACTGAGATGGACTGATACAAACTGAGACATATATAAGGCAGTTATGAATAAAAATATGCTTTGTCATCCAACACAAGACTCTGGCTATGTTCAAACTGCAGGCAAAAGTGGCCCAAATCCATATGTGACTCAGATGTGTTTTTTTTGGAGGTTTTCTTCATGACAGTGTGAACAGCGCAAATCACACGGAATCTGATCTTTTCAATTCCAATTTGCGCCGCTTTCATATGTGGTCCTAAATCGGATACAGGCCTGACTTTTTGCAATGCGACCTCAGTCTGAACTGTCATATCAGAATTCATGAGACTTTTACATCACTCTAGATCAGGGGTGGGCAAATCCAGTCCTGGAGGGCCGGTGTCCTGCCGGTTTTTGCTTTCACCTCTTAGCTACCTGTTGATTTTCACTTTGAAAACAGGTGTGCATGCTCTTCAGCCAATCAGAGGCAGTATTTAGTTGGTCGACAAGAAAAACAGCAGGACCATGGCCCTCCAGGACCGGATTTGCCCACCCCTGCTCTAGATCAACATTCTTCACAATTCTGCACTGGCGGGAATGAACTGCTGAATACAGACATGGAAGACAGCTGTGCTGGAGGTAGTCAGTGGAGGGACAGTGAGGTGTTAGACCTCATAAGTATTTGGGGTGACACTTCTGTACCCTCTGCTCACAAATTCGGTCTGTCTCTACAAATTCTGCGATCTGTTATTTCTGAATATGAGACAGCTGCTATGAATAACAGACCGTTGTTATGGACTATTTTTTTAGCGGAAGCGTCGGGGTCCTGCATCACCCTGTCTGGGTTTATTTCGCAGTAATGACCAGCTCCATGTACATTATCCCTTACTTTGCACATGTGAGTCAATTCAGGACTGTGACCAGTTCACACTGGAATCTGACATTGGCCACATTTAAAAAATAATGTGAACAGCCAAACAAAAAAATTGGATCTGAGCAATAAATCTGAATTGAGCACTGAGGCTTGCAGTGTGAATGCTGCCTAACTGAGCCATACGCTTATGGCCTGATAGCATCTTCTCCAATAACCGTACTGTAATGAAGCGTTATTCTCTCTCTCTCTCTCACATACACACACACAATTACATGTGTACACACATATACAGACACACACACATACGGCTCTCACACACACACACACACACACACACACACACACACACACAGAATCCTTAGAGTAAACACTTGCAGGCTGGAGACAGGAAGATGTCACTCTGGTATTCGAGAAAGATTGATTGAGCCAAGAGCCTGCGCTGTGTGGCCAGTAGCCATGGCAATCCTGAGACAGCCAATCGAAGAGAGCTAAAGAACTGTGTACTATAGAGAGACTGAGTATAGGGGACGCCAAGTTCCATTGCATTGTTCAGTAAGCACAGTAGTACTGGCACTGCTCTGGGCCAAAGCACAGGCAAAGACAGACTGTTTAAAATAATTGATCTCTCTCTCTCTCTCTCTCTCTCCAAAATCACAGAGGAACAGAGTTGTTCACATAAGTGCACCAAGAGCAGTCTGAAAGAGTTTAAAGGAGAGAAAATGAGATTTGAGGGGAAGAGTGAGCGAGTGGTTGAAGAAGAGGGAGTGTGTGTGTGAGAGAGAGAGAGAGGAGGGGGGGGGGGGCAGCGAGAGAGGGGGAGAGAGGCAGAGAGAGAGAGAGAGAGAGAGAGAGAGATTTGGCCCGGCTTCCTTAAGTCTTCGTTACCTCAGTACATTTTTACAACCAGAAAACTTGGACATGTTCTCACTTGGTCAATCTATGCCTTGGACACACACACACACACACACACATACACACACACAACACACACACGCACACACACACACAGCCACCCTGCTGCCTCTGGCGTTGAAAAGTGAAGCCACCAGGCTAGTTATGGAAAAAAACGGTAGCTGTTTTGGACAGTAAATACGTTCCTTAATAATGATTTCACGCTAAAACAACACTACACTGGACAACAACACAGACCATCCACCAGTTTTATGGCCACTGTGGTGTACTTGGTTACCAGGGCGATATAATTTCAATCGAGCTGAAATAAATATTCATTACCGTTCTTCCTGTGACTTCAGCCGGGCTGGCGAGTGGTACACAACAGACACACTCATTCCCCACTGTCCACATCAGCACCAGGATCTCACAACTCTAACACTTCACTGTTTGTGAAATAAAGTTATATAGAAAAGGCAGGAGGGGGATGACACACACACACACACACACACACACACACATACAACCACACACACGTGTACACATACACACACACAACCACACACACGTGTACACATACACACAAACAACCACACACACACACACACACACACACACACACACACACACACACACACACACAACCACACACACGTGTACACATACACACACACAACCACACACACACACACACACACACACAACCACACACACGTGTACACATACACACACACAACCACACACACACACACACACAGGATGTGGCTATCTGCACTAAACGAACAGTTCAGCAAGAGACTGATAGAGTAGGTTTGACAAAACCATATTTATATAACAGAAGAAGGCATATAACAGAAAAAAGCATATTTATATAACAGAAGAAGGCATATAACAGAAAAAAGCATAATTATATAACAGAAAAAGGTATACATACATTTTTTTAATAACAGATCAGTGTTCACCGAGCATAACATTTCCTTGTCGTATTTTTAACTGATATGCTGACAAACTCATTTAGTTACTTCATCTCACTGACTAATCCATATCACCTGGTAATAAATCTCACTTTGTCTGCCTTCAAGTCACAAAAAAAGCAGATCTTTCATTGTTCTCCTCGTCTGAAACATCGAGTCGCCTGCAATCTCCTAAGTCTCCGCCTCCCTTGGCGATGACCTGAGTCAAAAGCGGGTGACGGGTTTACTCTGGCGTGAGGGATGCCAGCTGCTCTGCTCTGTGCCCACGGTGGGCTTTGCTGAATGCCCACTCCACAGATCACCACTGAAGAAGGACTCTCTCTCAACTCTGCCACACAGAGCTTATGGTCTGTACTCAGCTCTTACTGCCACGGATCAGCACACGAGAGACAGTCACTACACCACCACAGAATCACATCTCAGGCTTTACACAACTCCACTCTAACACATCACAAACATCGACCGCCAATCAAACCTTTTAGCAATGCTTTCCAGAGGTGCAACATCAAAAGATCATAGAACTAAACGAATAAATAACCTAATTAACTCCAATTGGCCCCTGACACAAGATCAATACCAGAGAGAGCCAATAATCCAGCTCAGAGGGTGGGCTTCACATTTAGCATCTCCAGAACTAACACAGTCACAGTTAAACTGAACTAACACAGTCACAGTTAAACTGAACTAATACGGTCATATTAAACTGAACTAATACGGTCATATTAAACTGAACTAATACGGTCATATTAAATGTACTTAGTTAAACAACATACCAACCATGCACAAGAACTGAACAAATTTACCCTTACTGTACACTTACCTTTTCAATCATGTCCTTGCACATACACACACACACACACACACACACGCGCGCACAAACACACACTAACACACACACACACACATTCACTCTCTCCTAAGTGTCGAAAGATGTCCATGGGTTTTTTTTTGCAGGTGAATGACCACAAAGGCATTCTCACACATTTGAAGTAAAAAAGCAGATCCACACTTACAGAGACTTAAAGCTGCCCTTATTCTCTCCAAACTCATATAAACACACACACAGACAAACAGACACAAACAAATACATACAAACACACACACACACACACACAGAAAAACTCAAAGAAACACACACAAAGAAAATCAGACACAAACAAATGCATACAAACACTGACAAACAAACACATACAAACACACACAGAAAAACACACACAATCAAACATATGCAAACACACACCGACAAACACATACAAACAGACACAAACAAATATATACAAACACAAACAAACACACACAATCAAACATATGCAAACACACACAGACAAACATATAAAAACACACACAAACAAACATAGACAAACACCCAAATGCCCAAATACCAGCCCAATAGTCAAATATGCACAGAGCACACTGAAACAACAGCATAACCAGTGTGTGTGTGTGTCTTACCCATCTGTAATGAGGCTGTATCAGAGGAAACCCCTCTCTGTCTGGGGCTGACACTCTTCACAGAGGTAATGAGTATACCCTAAGTCTGCACAAGTCTGCCTCCCCGTCTCTCTCTCTCTCTGTCTGTGCTCTGCCTCTCCAACTCTCTTAACTCCCTCCCTCTCTTCCTCCAACCCCTCCCTCTCCCTCCGCTCATGACATCAGAGGTACAGCTGAGGCGTATGTTTACACACACCAATCTTCTGTTTCTAAGAACGCATGCTTCACTGTGGCCTCTCTCTCTCTCTCTCTCACACACACACACACACTCACACTCACACACACACACACACACACACACACAAAAGCCATCTACTCTGCCCTTTCAAAAGACTATGACATGTGGGACTCCTGAACCAAAAAATCTGTCTTTCTCTCACAGTGAGAAAAGTTTAAATAACTGCAGAGTTTTTCATGGATAATATTTAATATCTGAATCTACATGCGGCTGCAAAGCCTATATTTGTCCTTTGTAGAAGCTTTTAAAGAGGGAAAGACTAAACACATAAATATCATAAAATAAACACACAAAAGCACTTTGCTAACTTCTGTCACAGTGGGGGTGGGTGTGGGGGTTGGCACCCTTGATTTTATATAAGCCACCAGCACCTTACATTTTGTTTGTTTACAAAAACAAAGAAACAAACAAACAAAAAAATTGCCCATTGAATGACTGCGCCACAGATTAACAGGTTCATTTTATTACGACTTCAGGTTGAGAAGCTATAATAAAAGCCAACCGGCATAAACCAATAAAGCCAATATATAGAGTTAGAATGCAACAGAAACTGATGAAGTACTGATGTCAGTTACCACTGGACAGACAGTTACCATTGTCAGTTACCACTGGACACACAGTTACCATTATCAATTACCATTGGACAGACAGGCATTCTTGGGAAGGGCAAAGCTGGAGTTGAATGGAAAGGAGTGTGTTCAGCAACACACTAAATCTGAACACCACAGTCACAGTCCTTCTCCTGAACACCTTTGAAGGCTGAACACAGGATACCACACTGTGCCCCCACCCCCTTCTCCATAATGTGAATAATTAAGTCCATCAGGGATTTAAGATATGATCCATTTTATTATCTGCTGCATAAATATCAGTCTTTGTAATAAGTGAACAGACAAACCACAACCACCACTGTAATGAAAACAGTTCATAGTACCAAGACAATTGCAAATTTCACTTTTGCTGTAAAAATATAGTTTGCCAAGGCTTTTACCTTGGCCAGTAACAAACCTGCACTTTAAAGACGAGGGTCCACCGGGTAATGTTATCGAGTATGGTTTTGAATAACAGAAAAACGACTGTTTGTTTTTCTCCTTTACTATCACATGGACTACTCTTTCGTTAGGTTAGCTGGAGGGTGTAACAGTAGCGTAAGAGTGCACATGCAGAACTTGGTCAGTCGCATTAGTGCAGAAGCACACGCCCAAATGAGAAGTCAATTAGCTGATCCTTTTACACTGTGCCGTGGGAACAGGTCCAGTGAGGATGGGTCAACCGCTATTTGACAGCCTCTTTAAAGCTCGGTGACATCAATCAATATCTATTGCTAATCAATAGTCAGAGGGCGCTGGCAGTAAGCTGAGGATGCTTGCAGATGGAATCCCACAGGAAACACACGCTGCCAGCAAACCTCTGGGCTGCCGTGTTCATTAAAACTGCCTCAGAAAAAAACAAACAAACAAAAAACAAAACAAAACAAAAAACACTACTGAAGAATTTGTCGATCTTTCTCTCTGAATAAAGATGAAAATGCCCCCCCCCCCCCCCAACCCAGTTTTTCTAGGCTTTGTTTTGACTTGTCGAGAGAAAATTTCCCAATTTTCTTGTTCAAAAAGTGCTCTTGCTGCCTGTCAAAACATCTTGAGTCAGACGTTTTTATGTCATATGATTTTTGATTTGGGGTCTTATTAATGATCACAAAATTAAAATTAGCACAAAAAAAGCCAGTGTCAAATTTCGGGCCTGTCAAAGCGTCATTGCTGTTACTGACAATGTCTTTTAATTACTCCTTTCTGTCAAAGCGTCATTGCTGTTACTGACAATGTCTTTTAATTACTCCTTTCTGACACTCCTCTGATTCTGTCACAGCTAATGACAGAGATGAGTTAAAACGTTTCCATAGACTCTATTGCTCTGATTGCTTCTGGATGAAAAACAACATCAAACGGAGGACAAATTTGAGCGAGACAAATTTGAATCTGCAAGTTAAATAAAAACGGCACAGCTCTGAAAGCAGGCAGCTCTCAGTCAAAGATAAGAATGTTTTAAACGACTCTCTAATTAGCCCCAAAAACGAGATTATTCTAGCAATAAAAAAACAAAAAAAACAAAATTGCCACATGGGTCTGTTTTTCATTCTATGTGTTAGAAACCTGCATGGGACACAAGCAGACAATGCATGGATTACAAAAAATCACTTTAATTCTGGGACTTATAGAGGTATAAATGAAATGTCAAACCAAAAATGAAAATGCCAACACACGTCATAACCAACCCCCCAAATATGCAAGTGTGGAGAAGCCACGCTGGGGAAACTTTACAGCTTTGCTCAGCTTCGCAAAGAAGAGATTTATGGCTTAAAGCATGTGGTCTTAGGATACCCATTAACCAGAGAGAGAGAGCGCAAAAAGGTGAAAGAGAGAGAGACTCAGTTTGTCCCCACATTCCAGAAGCCTGGTAGGGAAAAAAGAGCACACGCACGCTAGCACACACACACACGCACCTCCACAGTATCCACTAAACGCTGTACTTACAGATCGTTGGCCAGTGAATGTCCCAGCAGATGGTTCTCAGTAACAGTTACTTTTCCAGAGAGAAAGCTCCCTGTCTGTGCAGTGTTGTTGGGCTGTGAATGTGAGAGACTTCCCTGTGCAGAGCAAAACCTCACTATCCGTCATCTCAGGCCCAGCACTCCACACAGCTTTGACGTCAAAGCGCTACCTCACCGTTTACAGTGATGAAAATGATAAGGGTAATGCCTTTCACTTTGAGAGGGCCAGTAAAAAAAAAAAAGAAAAACAAAAACTAAAAAAAAAGAAACCCAAAACAAAAACAAAACTCTTCCCACCAAAAAAACCCCACAAAAAACAGAACAAAACAAAACAAAAAAAACTAGAACACGTAAATCGTTTCTTATGTGGGTGCTATAAAGTTTATGCTGCTGGAAACTCTGCTAGAGATATTATTGTGTAAGCTCTGTGCTGCATTCCATGTTTACTAGTCATAAAAAAAGAACTACAAGATATCTGCATAACAAACACACACGCATGCACACATGCACGCATGCATGCACACACACACACGCACACGCACGCACGCATGCACACACACACACACGCACACACACACACAGAGCAATGCTTTATGCTGATGTCCTCAGAGGCCTGTGCCGGCAGTTTTGAATGAAACAAACGCTTCAGCATATGTGTGCTATGTCCAGGAGAAACAAGTCAAGACAATCAATACCACAATCTGTGTCTGCTGAAGAGGGTACGGTATAGATATACAAAGTCACACAACAAGAGGACGGGCCGAATTTTACAGTCGACACTTTACGCTGGGAAACCAAAGAAACTGACACAACTTCTATGTTACACATGTGCAGAGAGAGAGAGAGAGACAGAAAAATCAATGGGAAGAGCAATGACATTTCACGCTCAAACACAAACAAACCACTAAGGGCTCTTCTTACAGAGTCCAGTCCCCTGCCTTCAAACCACAAGAGCCCATCCCAAAGACTGAGGCAAATAACCACGTTAAAATGGCCTTAGCTCTTGACCCGAATGCTGTGCATTGGGAGAGGGGAAGGGTGCTGTCACTAGTGTGTGTGTGTGTGTGTGTGTGTGTGTGTGTGTGTGCAGTGTGCTTGTGTGTGTGTGTGCGCGCTTTGGTGCACAGCTGTAAAGAGCTAAATGACCCAGTGAGACAGTAGAGACTTGGGGGCAGTGTGACTGACTGAGACGTGAGATACCCTGAAACACACACAAACGTATATATAAATATGAATATATAAATATATATAAGCACACATACAAGTTGCAGTATTTTATACATACATACATACATATACATACATATCGTGTGTGTATACATATATATATATAATGTGTGTGTGTGTGTGTGTATATATATATAAGCCTGCTTGAGCAACTGACTAGAACCAAACATCACAAATTATCCTTGATAACTAGGCTACATAAAAATGATACAGCTGACCTGTCCAGTGACTATATAGCTTATTACCAGAGCCTGCTACTTTTCCGACGTTGTCCTTTCAAAATGAGAGCTGTCTGAGCAGCGTGGTTTTGCATCTTTACTACACGCCAGTCCACATGTTTGAGGAACTGTTTTATGTGTCCCGTGGAGCTGTCCATCTATCTACCATGACACCAAACGCGGGGAGATAGGGCCTGGGCATACTTTTGGGTCATATGGTCCGTACTGCTGCTCTCTAAACGTGTTCCTGCATGTTGACCCAACATGCAATGTCAGAATGATATGTTCCAGCCACAACTTGTATCATGGAGTGTAGCATTGCACTGTTACTCTTGTATCATGGAGTGTAGCACTGCGCTGTTACTCTGTGTCAGAGAGAGAGTGAAACTACATCTGTCACAATACCAGGGCACTTCACTTTAAAACGACAGCAGGAACTGTGGCAAGTGAAAACATTACACGTGAAATGCATGTTTTGAACGACACTTATTATGAATCAATGTTATTTCCCATATTACTGGAAACCACAGTCTCTTACAGTAATGACAGAAGAGAAGGCTTAAGGAACAGGTAGACGAAGACCTGTGTACCCAACACAGCACACACACACTCTCACACACACACACACACACACACACACACACACTCACACACACACACGCACACACACGCACACGCACGCACACGCACGCACACGCACGCACACTCACGCACGCACACACACACACACACTCACACACACTCACACACACACACACGCACACACACGCACGCGCACACACACACACACACACACACACACACACACTGCGGTAAACGTGCAGGAAGTTGAGTGAGGGTTGCATGAAGTCACAAAAATATTTTTGACACTAAGGGAACCCCATACACTCTACCTGTGGCCCACTGCAGCTGCATCCTCCCAAGGCACAAACACAGCACTATGTTCTCTCAGGGTAGTTTGCTGCATACATCTGTAAATGCTGCCAAAGTGTGCAACACGTATATTCATATTATTTTTATTATTATCTCTGGTTATGGAGGCAGTCTCCTTACAGCAGCAGTGTGCAACCAGTGAGCAAATGAAGAGGAAAGCCTAAAGTGGAGCACGAAACCCTGGTCCATGCTCCCGTCCCTACCAAAACACACTGCCAGACGAGGTCATTAATAAGTAATATGGTTATCACGGTGAAAAATTCACCCGTCTTTCACTTGGGGAAAAAAAACAAACAAAAAAAACGACAACTGTGCCATAGCTCAGGCATACTTTCCTTTCATCTTCACGCAAAAAAAAAAAAAATCCCAAAGCCCCCCCTGCCCCCCCCCAGTCGCAAATCTCCCAGCAGACAGGAGAGAAAGGGCTTTAAAAGGCATGAAGGATGTTTTATTTATGATTCACCTCATGTTGTTTGTGAGACGGCACGGCAGCACAGACACTCCTCCACAGAGCCATCTATCACTGTCTGATAAGAGACTGATTGGAGAGAGAAGCCAGAGAACGTCACACTGGAACCATGTGAATTAATCTCTACCTCAGCACACTTTCAGTCATGAAAACTTATTAGAGTATGAGCACAGACCCACACTCAGGCAGAGGAAGTAAAGAGACTTCTCTCTCTCTCCCTCTCCATATATATATATATATATACACACACACACACACACACACACACATACATATAGTACACACACATATCTGTATATATATAAAACAGATTCTACAGATCAGCAATCATATGTGAGAGTATATATGACTACGTTCACACTACAAGGCTTAGTGCTCAATTCTGATTTATTGCTCAGATCCATTTTTTTTTGCGTGTTTGGCTGTTCACATTATTTTTGTAAATTGCCAATGACAGATTCCAGCGTGAACTGGTCACGGTCCTGAACCGACCCGCATGCGCCAAAGAACCATAAAAAAGACGTGTCACGCAGCACGCAGTCGTACGGAAGCAAACATCCAGATCTAGATCGACGTAAAAGTCACATGAATTCCAGTATGACTGTTCAGACTGCGGTAGCACTGCAAGAAAATCAGACTCGTGTCCAATGTAGGACCACATATTAAAGCGGTGCAAATCTGAATTGAAAAGATCTCATTCAATATGATTTGTGCTGTTCACACTGTCCTGAAAAAAACAGATCTGAGTCACATACGAGCAATATTTGGGCCACTTTTCAAATCCTGTCTCAGCTCATTTTTAAGTGTTTATTTGTTTATCTAGCTTTTCATTGTTCTCATTCCTCCTCCTTTATTCAGTGGTGTGTGTCAGAAGAGAGCAGACTGGCAATAGACTGCAACAGTAAACCACTGTGGCTGTTAGTCAAAAGCCCTGCCTGAAACCATCAGAGCCAAAGTTAACAATCACTCTCACCAAAAACATATAACAACAACAACAAAAAAAAAAACAGCCCTCAAAACTGGTTGGCTGTGGAACAGTGGCTGTTTGCTGTCAGTCTAACAGAATGAAGCTCTTAGCCATAATGGCACAATTAGAGAGCTAACTGCCCTAATGGGGCGAATTCTCTAAGCTCCTCACAGATTGAGATTTTGAGTGGATCAAATGTGTTTGAGATGCTGGATACACAAAGTGAAATTAAAGCAGAGCCTGTGTGTGTTTGGGTTTTTTTGTTAGCTGTGTTATGTTTGAGTTAAGCCAGACACTGCCTTGTGAAGGTTGTGTGAGAGGTTGGTTCCATGACTTCTGTGTGTGAGTGTGCTCTGTAAGGTTAGCAAAACTCTGGTTGTCATGACTACATAAACATCCCACTGCAGTTTCCAGTGCCCTTTCATCTGATGTGGGTGACTTGATTTGTCAATGACAAAGTACAACTCAACATTTGATATTGAAACAACAACAACAAACAAAAAGATGCGTTCTGACATTCTTATTACTGTGGGTTCAGCATTTGAATGATGACTCAGACAAAAGCGTCATGAGAAAAAAAAAAAACGCAGTAATGTCATTCATAATGAGAGCGGAGAGACAAACTTAAATGACTTCAAACTCTGAGGTCTGCTGCTGAATTTCAATTACCTTTGACAAGGCAAATTTAAAAAACGGCTTCCAATTACGTGCGACCACGTGGCTTGTTCTGTTTATGTTGTTTCTAATGTCAAATCCCTCATTAGAACGGCAGAGTGGCTTTATGTGTAATTAGAAGCTATAAGGTCACACTGCCAAGCGCAGAGAGCGAGCCCGTCAGAGACGGCGAGGGGCTTTAGAGCGCTGCTGCCAAACGGGGCCGTTAAGATTCGACTTTAGCACCAGCCTCTTACGCTTATATAACAGCTGTTCTCCAGACACAGCCAACCACCCCGGACCCTCAAATAATAACAACTCCGGGCCTACATTCTGCTGGTCATTTTGACAGTTCGAAAACCTCCCGACACACACACACAACTCAGCCTCCTCCTCCTCCTCCTCTCCTTTCTCTCCCTGTCTTCCATAAATCAGGCTGTGTTTACAAGCTGCACGGGGCTGCTCCTGTGTCGCCGCTTCACATTACGGGGCTATTTTTATCAGACAATGCTGTGTCAGGGCCAGTTAATGTCAGCTATCTGTTTGGATCTGAAGGCTGCCGTGCGCCCGGGCACTGCTAATGGAGCAGCTGGGAGCAGTGCGGAGGCGAGATGTTTCACAGCTCATATTATTTACAGTCTGGCCATAAAAATAAATAAATAAATAAATAAATAAAGTAAAATAATAAAATAACATAAAAAACAAGTGGCTCAACTGTTGAGTAAACAGAACACAACAGGCACACTGAATGTCGGAAATCCGGAGAATCTGACACTACTGTCAAAATCCAAAAAAGTTTACAATAAACTTGGACACTTTCATTTAGTCTTTTCAGCTGTGAATGAAGAACAAAAAACGATGGTGTGTATATGTGTGTGCGTGTCTGTGTGTAAGTTGAGCTGCAGTCGGACACACAGTGTTATTCTGGAGCTAAGGCAAGATGCCCGTTAGCCGACCACTGAGGTCCAGAAGTCTGTGTGCTGACTTGTTCGTATCTGTTCCTTGGAGAAAAATGGACTGGCCGATGTTCCTAAACACCAGCTGAGTAACTGAAGTTCTTTTGGTCTGAGTAACGTTTGGACGATTCGAATGTTGATGAAAATGAGAGAGACCTTTAGACCTCTACACCTTTAGACTTTTCCCTGAACGGCTTTCATCGGTGACGCATTTCAGAGAAAAGAAGCTTCAGCAGAAAAACTCTTACATCATACGATGAGAGTTACAAACACAAAGTTTCAAGAACAAAACATAATCAAACTTAACATTTTGCATAAATAAGCTGCACAGGAATGCTTCTTATTTATTTTTTTATACAAATATTTATATTTCACACACGGGAATGTTAGAAATTTCTAAAGAGAAACACGCTGCTATGGATCTATGCGCCCTTTTGTGTGGACCTACTTGTGAGAACTTAAAACTGATGCTAAACTTCAAAACGAACGAATATTTCTCCCAGTGTCCTTTTACATTACTCAGCTGATGTGCGTCAGTGCTGGCTGTTCATTTGGAGCAGTATGTTCTGATGCGCGTCAGTGCTGGCTGTTCATTTGGAGCAGTATGTTCTGATGCGCGTCAGTGCTGGCTGTTCATTTGGAGCAGTATGTTCTGATGTGCGTCAGTGCTGACTGTTCATTTGGAGCAGTATGTTCTGATGCGCGTCAGTGCTGGCTGTTCATTTGGAGCAGTATGTTCTGATGCGCGTCAGTGCTGGCTGTTCATTTGGAGCAGTATGTTCTGATGTGCGTCAGTGCTGACTGTTCATTTGGAGCGGTGTGTTTGGATGTGCGTCAGTGCTGACTGTTCATTTGGAGCGGTGTGTTTGGATGTGTGTCAGTGCTGACTGTTCATTTGGAGCGGTGTGTTTGGATGTGCGTCAGTGCTGGCTGTTCATTTGAAGCGGTGTGTCCTAACACTTCCACAGTGTTTAGGTCTGTTCTCAATGGCTAAAAGAAAAGTCAACGCGAGCATTATGCGCATAAAAGCCAATCATTTAAAGTATTTTTCCCTAAGGGCTTTCACATACACAGCAGGTTAGTGAACAGACGGCCCCAGAGTTTCATATTCACCTCAGGACGGGGCCTTTTGGAGCAGGATCTCGGAGCTCAGTGTTCCACATACTTATCACAGGATGCGTGCATTTGGGGCAGGATTACGGGAGCTGAGACGTGTCGAACTACAGCACGGTTACGAGGCCTGTCTCACTGGCCCAGACAGGCAGACAAGTCTTGACAGGTCCTCCAGTACAGCTCTGACGTCAGCACACTCAGCGAGACAGGAGGTACCATCAAACGTGCATGCTCAGCCTAGCTTCCTCTCCGCCTAAATCTGTCCATCAAACCACTGCGGGACATGACTTTACTTTATCAGGGAAAAACATAGACAGGGAGTGAGAGGGAGAGAGGGGAGGATGGGACAGGAGAACGAGACCAGTATCGTCATGTGGAACGTGCCTGTTGTCAAGAGAAAAGGATGAGCTCCCTGACTACACGGGTGACTGTTTGCACGTCTGTCTTGCAGTGTGATGGACGTTTATGATAGTTTGTTTATTTTTTATTGTTGCTGTCAGTTTTGTGCAAGCATAATACGTGCTGTATCAAGGCAAGGGACACTCAGAACATCTCAGATCTAAATCAGACTTTGTAAAAAAAGGTCACATAAATCAAGCAGGCAAAAAAAAGTCAAAACTGTGAAAACAGTTATGGAACATTGCAGCTGCTCATATCAGACTTTTTGGCTAAGGTTTTCTGGTTAACAAGGAAATCCAGCATCATTACACACCCCCTTGCTTTCGTTCCTATCTTTGACAGTTAAAAGAAATCGTCAATGGTTGATCATTTTATTCAGCTTGATAATGTTTTTATCAGCTTGATAATATTGATTTGAATAATATTAATATTGAATTGATTTCTCAGCCCAAAAAAAGCGAAAGCAATTGTTTTGCCAGCGGTTGATACATTGTAACTGAAGACAGAGAGAGCTCCTGACACAGAACATGCTGGAAAAAATGTCTCAAGTGTTTCCATATATTAGAGCTTGTTTGTAAACAGCATTGCTGTACATTCAGTTACACTGACCTGGTGTTGTCCTGTAAAGGTCAACATCAGGTCAACAGAACTGAACAAAAGCATGTTTGTATCAGCAACAGGCCTTGTGCTGCTCCTAGTGTGCGTTTTGTGTGAATATGCTTGAATGAATGTGAATGTGTGTGTGTGTGTGTGTGTCAGGGGTCATGCTCAGAGCAGACAACATCATATAGGGGGATGTGGGCTAAACTGTCTTCCATTCTTCTCACACATACACACGCGCGCGCGCACACACACACACAAACACACACACACGCACACACACACACGCATACACACACACACACACACACAGGGTTGACTGAGCGGTCAGAGGGTAATCCTAGAGCAGGGAGATGTGGGCTGGCTTATTGCGTAACACACACTCAGACTACACCTTATCAGCCTCCAATCAGTTCACCCGTGTTCTTTTCTAGTGAATTCTCAGGATATTTCCCAGGATACAGACCTCATATCAACTTTTCAGAATGTGGAAATTAGCATGAGACATGTGGCCGTACAGGGAGGTAAAAGCCGTCTCCTGCAGTCACCCAGCTGACCACTTTTTCAGCTCACCACACACCAGGGAAACACACTGGGGAGCCCTGCTTGTGAGAATTTCCACCGAAATGACTGAGTTCCTCCCGTGTTCGTTCGTTCCTCATATGAAATCCAATCGTGTGGAGTGTTTAAGAGCAGGGTTTAGGTCGTAATTGTGGGCCTGTGTACGGTGTATTGGAGATATGCCTGAGAGGTTTAAACCCTGAAGGTATAGTCATGTTGATGAGGACTGAACTGTGAAAGACCAAAGCTTGCATTGGGTTTCTGATGCCGTCTCCTGAGGGCTTCTGTACCTCTGATGAGGTGAGCTAACATAATTAGAGATAATTAAACATAACTGGAGCACATTAATTATCAGTTCCAACCAAAAGAACCAAACACTACATTCTTTCCGTGGATAAACGTGAACCAGAATGAATCTGCACAGAATAGTAGACAGTCACTGAAAAAAAAAAAGAAAAAGATGTCAGCTGATCTATACTTTTGAGTGCTTTCCAGTCCTGTTTGGTTAATTAAGCTTTGCTTTCAAACCCATAATTTTATACATATAAAGTATACATATCTATCTATATACATATATGGAATATAGACTGTGATTCCCTCCCATTTACTTTTTATGTCAAATGGCTATCAAGGGGGAAAAGTGAGTGCTCTACTGTTGCTGAGAAGAGAAAGAGAAAGGTGATGATAGTGAACATAACAGCAGAGCAGGAATAGGTCCCGACATTAGCACGTGACCTAGGCCTTTCTCATGCATCCATATGGACAATGCTGAAGCTTTATTCATTATTCATTAATACATTAATGAACACTGTACAGCACTGTATTCGTTCCTTGCAGTAATCATCAATTAAAACCTGTACTGTATTTCATGTTATAATTAAAGAAATTAAATAAAATAAAACAAAGCCTGACGCAGGATTCATGCATGTTAATTCTTTATATATCCTTATGATTCACATAATATAAAGGGATTTCCAACTTATGATGTGGTCATTGGAATGAAACGGAACAGTTAGGTATGCACAACACAATATTCACACACATATATGTTGCACACACACACACACACACACACACACACAGACACACACGCAAACAGTCTCACGCACACACACACACACACACACACACACACACGCACAGCGTACTATTTAATTTAATCTGTGTGTCTCTGGTCTGTAGTGGAGGGCTTTCCCGTGAAGCATACATTAAGCATGATGTAGCCTTATTTAGCTTAGCCTGTCTCTGAATACATGATGTAGCCTTATTTAGCCTAATCTGTCTCAGAATACAACACAGAAAACAGGGGGAACAGACATGTGGCCAGTGAAAATAAGACTTCAGACAGGGATGGCAAGAAGGAGGGACACAGTGAGTGAGAGAGAGAGAGAGAGAGAGAGAGAGAGAGTGAGAGAGAGAGAGAGATTTTTGCGCTGAATTTCTCATTGAGAGCTTCAGTCTCCTATCTTAGCCATGTTTGAAGTGAGTCAAATTTCAAATGAAGAGGAAGAGAGAGAGAGAGAGAGAGAGAGAAAGAGAGAGCAATGGAGGGACATTAAATAAATAGAGATGCCTAAAGTGACAGACAGAATAAAAGACTGGACAAAGGGGCAAAAGGCCAATGCAATGAGGCAGAGAGAAAAACACAGAGGATTCTGAGGAGTAAAAGAGTATGAAATAGAGCGGGTGAGAAGAACAGAGGACTAGAGAGAGAGGGGGGGGGGGGGGGGGGGGGGGGGGGGGGCAGAGTCAGAGAACAAGTGTGTGAGAGCAGAGAACTACAGTAAATGTGTCCCTGCAGTGGAGGTGAAGCCCTCTCTGCTCAAGTGATTTTCACACTGCCATTTCCAAATGCTAATGAAACACTTTCATTTGCATGACATTCATACTTCAGTCACCCAGAGCCCTGTTTCTCCCCTCTCCCTCTCCTCTGCACTTAAGACTTCATCAATAATTCAGTGCTCTAAATGAAGATGTTGTACCGTGAGTCCAATATTTTTGACCTATTTTGTTGCGGTGTGTGCTAACAGGAGCTGTATCTACAGAGCTCTGTCAGTATTATGTGACTGTGTCTTACAGATCTTAACCTCTCGTTACACACTATACACACTCAAGGTTTCCCAGAGCCAGATAAGAGACAGATGGTGTTCTGGTGCCTGAGGGTTACTGTAGGGACTACTGTGATTACAGTGAATCAAAGCTAGTGCGGTTAGCATTGTGATTATGTTATTATACTGTGACCAGAAGTCACGCTGGTAACCAAGAGTCGCCGTGTTGCTGCTGAAAGGATTCATTTGAATGACTTGCACTGGACCATATGTGAGTTATTTTATTTGTTATAACGTGATATATGTGTTATACTGATGAGGCAATAGGTCAAAGCTGCACTGATGACAAGTTTAAAATGCAAGATCGTATCGTGTTACATAATGTATCTTATTTCAGTAACAAATCTTCCTTTTTTTTTTTAACATTTGCAAACACAGTTGTCTTCCTTCTAGGCAGTGCATGAGTACTGTCACAACTACGTTCTGTTAACATCTAATTTACAACTGATCATCGAACTTGATTTAAAAAGTAAAGCAGGGGCCATGACTGCACGAAGAAGATAAGATTTACCGAAGTGCCTTAAATCACTGAAGAATTAGTACCTCCATTCTACTGCTGTTACTGTGAATGTATACGGAGAGAAACCCTCTCTCTGTAGCAGAACTGCAGAAATCAGTCAAAATTATGGTAGTTTGTTTACACACAGATGAGTGGTGAAATATCAGACAAGTTTGGATGTCAATTCATTTTGTTCTGTTTGTTATGTCATAGACAGTTTGTGTAAGATCCTGAAATCAAAAAACCTCTTCCACAGAACACTGATTTTCAGTCTCCTGTGTTAATGTTACCATGTTCCTATGTCAAACTGTGATGACCTTTGACACCTTTACTCATATGGAGAGCAGTGGAATAAAACAGAGTGAGGGGTAGGTGAATGACCCCAGCCCCACACAGACAGGTGTGAGAGGGAGGGCGTGGCACGTTACCTGTGGGAATGTGGTCAAAAGCGGAAGGCTTGAGGAGGTCAACAGGCTGCTCCATCTGCCCGTCTGGAGGAAGAGAGAATAAAAAAAGAAAAGCTAAGCGTTGGGTCTGTGAAACAGTTGCCAGTGGTTACTACTGGACAGGCTGTACCATTTCACACATGTCCTACCAGAGACACACAGAGCAATGATCTCAACTATCAGACACACCACCTGAGGAATGGAGAGGCTTAGAATGAGAGAGAGAGAGAGAGAGAGAGAGGTAGCTAAACCCAGAATAAGTTGGATGAGGACCAGGACATGGAGAGAAAATGGAGAGAGAGGAAATGAAGATAAGAGGCAGATTTGTAGGAGGAGGAGAGATGGGGGGGGGGGAGTGTGTATGTCGGGCCCAGCCCCTCTGTTCTCCTCCTGCAGACTGACTCCACAGTGGTAATTACCGTCAGAACATGAAAAAGCTCTCACAGCCACACAGCAGCCCGACACAGCAAGACACAGTTATAAATATCCCAATATCCCAGAGAGAACAGGCCAGAGCTGGGGAGGGAAGGGGGGTGGGTGGTGGGGGGCAGGAAAAATAATGCAGGGGAGAAATGCAAGGAGTGTTACAAAGAAAGAGTGTGAGAGACAGTAGAAAATATACATATGGCAAGGGGGAAAGAGAGAAAAAGAGAGAGGGGGGGGGGGCACAGATAAAGTGGATGCATCAATATGTGCAAGAGACACTGTATATTTCCAGTCCAGTGATGAATTATGCAGAAATAGATGCAAACCCATTGCGCAGATATCTGTACATATTCTGCCTTTCCACCATTTTGGCTTCACTCAAAACTAGAGCTCGACCGATATAAGATTTTTCAGACTGATACAGATTTCGATATTTGAGGATTTAAAAATCCGATAATGATATATCAGCCGATATTCTTCTTTTTTTTGTCTCAGAAACACAAAACATAAAGATTTTCCCTAACATTTGTTATGTGTAGCTATGTAAGAGTCCTCACCAAGATAATATGACATAATGCAGTTTAAAAATAAACTTGTTTTATTGTCATAAATAGTACTTTGAACAAAAGTACAACAAAATATATCAAAGTTTTGATGAATACTGCAGTAAACTGATACAGTGACCTAGAGCAAATGCTACTGTTGAATGCTTCTAGCGTACAGGACTGTTTGCATCGAGGACTTGCGACTTTTAGATTTCACACCACATGTTTGAAAGAGAAGCTAGATAACTTTGTTTGGCTACCAAGCCATGTTAGATACTTGGGGGGTATTCCAGAAAGCGGGTTTAGTGAAAACTCAGAGTTAGTTAACTCAGATTAAGTAGTCAACCTCCTAATAGAAGAGCCCTATGGCTTCAATCTCCTAGCATAACAAAGCCATAGGGCTCTTCTATTAGGAGACAATAGGACTGTTGTTTGTTTACTCGTTAGAAGTGCCACATTGTTTCATAAATAAACCGACAATCAATGTTGTCAACAGCTTGGTCTGCACCACTCAACTACCGTAACGTTAAATGTAATTTTGATGTTTGACTGACTGCACCGACTTTCACGTTACTGCAGCAAAACCAGGCATGGCTGACATGAAAGTCATAACATGGTTGAAGGATCCATCTTCCGTCTCTCTTTAATTGTCATTTATCAGCCGTTATAAACGCTGATACTGGTTTATCTGCAATTAGCTCATATCACGCCGATTTATCGGTCGGGCTCTACTCAAAACAGACCTCTGTAAGGGTCCTTGGCCTGGCCTCTCAGTTCAGCTGAAACTACAGAGAGGGGCCATGTGTAAGGCACATGTTAAAATACTGAATGAATCACAGATGACAACACTAAAACAAGAACTCATAAACAGCACCGTAAGAACAGAGAGAAAGGAACACGATACTGTCAATAAAAGAACCTTTCTCACATCAGTGATCACACAGCCTATCTCTCAAGTCTGACAAATGACCAAGGGCAGACATGGAAGCCCCTTTGTGATATTTCACAGACAGAATCAGTGCAGATGGGCTAACAAGCTAATGGTATTTTAACATTTATGCTCAGCCTGACAAACTATCAAAGCTTGTTTTGTTGTTTTAAACTATACTGTGGATTGGTATTCAGCATTCCAAATTGAGCTCTCCAGTTTTTACTGAAGGTTTAATAGCCGACGTTATGGATTTAGAGACGTTGTGAGTTTTACACATCTCCTCTGCACAGTTGTAAACGCTGGTGTTTGATCAGAAACACAGGTAAGTATCCAACTGCAACGTGAACGAGAAACTAGTGAAGGTCCAGAATTTGCTCCCATGCCGTCATGAACCCAAGCCTACAGCCTGAGCAGACAGGGCAAGGAAAGGTGTATGGTTACAGAAAACAGGGTTTCTCAGAACCACAGTGCTGTCAAATCTCAGTACCAGCCAAAACGAAACATGTAAAACATAAGGATGATGTCAGGTGTGTCAAGCTGTAGCACTACACTGGTCTAAATGAGTTACTATGGCATTTGAGGTGTATGTGTGTGTGTGTGTGTGTGTGTTGTGTTGTGTGTGTGAGTGTAAGTGTGTTTGAGGGACATGGGTAAAGTGAGAACACACGTTCTCTGATGGTGCTTTGCAATGAAAATACAATGCTCGTGTTTGTGTGGGGAGGATGTAAGTAAGACAGGAAACTGATCCTTGTAATTGATATGTTGTTGTTATTACAGTAAAACACCCCCGAATGATCTGTTTTGCATGGCCTGGGCGTGTTTGCTATTGCAGTGAGCCCAGGAAACCGAGCTTTACTGACTAAGGCAATAAGGACTAAGTTAGGGGTGGTTATCTGAGTCTAGTTTTGTCAAGCAGCTACAGGTGCATCAAAACCACATACAAAGAGAGAAATTATACTAAGATGTGGCTCTTGAGTTGATTCTGGCAATGAAATCAGAGACTTAACCATCTGGACATGTTAGTTTTGCATCACATTTAGCAAAAAGCAAACAAAAAGAAAAAGAAAGAAAATTTGCATACCTCCTCTGAGCAGATGTCTGATTACATATCTGTGCAATCTGACTTTTGGATTTTACTTGACAAATAAACACACGTCCACCTCCTGTGTATGTTTTACATACACACACACACGTGCGCACAAAAGACACACACAAAGCTTTTCCTAGTTCTCTCACTCCATCGGTGTCCATATCCTCTTGTCCACACTGACTGTTCTTTAGAGTCTGTACCCAGCTCTACCTGTGCGTCAGCATGGGCAAAGAGAGATACCCTGGCACCGCCTCCCTCACCCTAGCAGTGGCTCTGGGCTCTACACCAGGAGGAGGAGGGTCGCCGGTTCAAATTCCAGGCAGAACACCGCCCACCGCCCAGAGCTCCGCCCACTGCGGCTGTGCCCTGGTGTGAGCCGCTAAATGCCTCCAATCACTCCACGAGGCCCCTGCATTTGCTCTGTTTTTACCCTGGGATGACAAACATCATTACATGAAGGGGGAAAAACCTCTCTATCTGGAGCACCGCTCAACTCCTGAGGCACATACACAGACACACACACGCAAACACACACACACAGACACACACACACACACACAGACACACACACACAAACTCAGACAGACACACACACACACACACACACACACAAACACACAGACACATACACACAGACACAGACACACACACACACAAACACAGACAGACACACACACACACACACACACATACAGACACACACACACACAAACACGCAAATGCACGCACACGCACACACACACACTCACACAGAGACACATTCACACACACACACACACACACAGACACACACACACACACATACGCAGGCAGGCTGGTGTTTTGTCATGGCCTCAGTACCAAACTGTCACGGTTTTCTGAGGAGCTCAGTGGTAGAGCTTCATAGCTGGGGAACTCAGGCACTGAAGCTGTGACCCAAAAGGCTGAACTAGAAAATGCAATGAGGAAAAAAAAAGAAAAACCCCAACATAAAACAAATTCAGGTCACTTAACGGCAGGATCTCGGAGGGACTACATTTGGGTGAGACGCTGGGCCCTGGATGTGTCTGGCTGGGGTGACCTTACCCGTCAGTAAATGTGTAGCTGAGAGAAGAGAGTAAAAACTCATTCTCTCCCATACACAGTAAAATACACACCAATTCACATTCAGATACATGACAGTAGAACCACTGGTAGCCATCTGGCAAACATACAACAGTAGAACTAGGCCATGGTTTTATGAAGCCAGCCACCTAGCTGCCCTCTCAAATTTGACGACAGATATGACTATGCAATCTATCAAGAGTTACGTTTGTTGATTGACATATAAATGTGAATAATGTTGGAGATAGATGTAGTGGCATAATTAGTCTCTAGCCATTCATAGGTAACCAAGCACTTTAAATGTACTGTGAAATACTCTTACTTGGTGTATTGGATCTCCCCACCAATGAACCAAGGGCCTCTGACAAATGGTGTTCAGCTTTAACACAAGTGAAGTGGAGTATGATACTGAGCCACAGACTGACTGCTGTCCATCTTCTGGTCTTAAATGAGAACTAGAAATTTGACCCGTAGACTGCTCTACTTTAACAAATAACACAGAACATGGGATCAGACCAATCTAACCAACATGACATGATGACCTCTGTCCAGATTCAGCGCCACTGTATAGTTTAAAGCAAATCATTCACGGGTTGCCAACGTAATGAATAAACAACGCAAAACCTCACTGCTTGTCCACATCCCACAATAACCAGTTCCCCAGCACTAATCCTTAACAAGATCCAGAAAAAAAACTTCACTGAGGCACTTCCAATGTATCTCCTCTAAAACAGCACTTGTTCAGGATTTGCACACTTAAATTTATTGCTTTTAAAACTCAGTGCACAGGCGTGCTGGCTTTAAGCCGTCCTGTGTATGTCTATATTAAACTGATGACCGAGAGGATTGGGAGACATTAAACACAGTTTGTGTGGATTAATCCTGAGGGCGTGGTGCTACCTCTCAAATACCCATTTAATCTGATTGGCTTTACCAAAAGCAGGGGGCTAATTTGATAGGCTTTAAAGCCAGGGGCAAAACATGTACATATCTATTTTTGTCATCTATTAATCCAGTGTTTCCCGCTCCGACTCTTGGAGGCCCAGAGCAATGCACAGTTCAGTTCTCTCCCTGCTCTAACACACCTGATTCAACTCACCAGATAACTCTTTAGCCCTTGACAAATGAGCATTTCCTCAGTCAAGCTATTCCTGTTTTACTGCATTTACACCATTTATGAGACACCACAATGCCGCTGAACAACGGTGCTCAAAGCGAGTAGCCTCTCATGCCACGTCAACCGGTTAATACAGTCTGCGTTAGCCACGCAACAGTGAGACCTCCTGCATCAACAAGTCAATATTAGCTTCACGTCAGTGTCCCGCGGAGCACCTTCAAGCAGGTTCACGCTTCAGCCTGTTAGCATTGGCCATAATTGGTTGCATTAATAATTTGCAAATGTCAGACCTCAGGTTCTTAGCTGTGAAACTGTGCTTGTTAGATTAGTCCTAATTAGCGCTTATGGAATGTTTAATTAGACAGTGGAGAAGCAGGGGGTGCTCTTACTCTTCGTTTCACTGATAACACTAACTCCTTAAAAAAACACACAAAGAAACTAACTGATCAGAATTACAAAGGCTCCTTACTCGGAAGATATTAGATGATGTATTGAAACCATATCAAAGCAGTTAAATAATAAAGATGAGCTCTGCTTGCATTAATTCAAAGAAATGAAGCAACAACAACAACAAAAAAAGAGGTAAAAGGAGCGAATATTTTTTCAGTGGGTAGGTGATGAGTCTGATTACAGACAGGGTCGAAAGAAGACATTTTGGTTAGTGTCTTGTTCCGTCAGTCAGTTATGAAACTAGAGGTGGAGCAGTTTCAAACCGAGACGTCTTATCCTCTCTTCCAAGAAAATCAGGGGAGATCGTGCATTCAGAGCACCAAAATAAGTGCATGCATGTGTTTGTGTGCATGTGAGAGAGAAAAAGAGAGAGCGAAGAGAGAAAGAGAAAGAGGGGAGCGAAAAGTGAGAACAGGAGAGTTGATTAGAGAGTGAGGCTGCAGCACTCTTGTTATGAGACGAGATGCTGAGAAGAGGTGGTTTTGTTAATTATGCTCTGAAATTAAAATCATTCGTTTCACTGCAAAGGGCCAGGAGCTCACTCAAATCCACGACTCTTTCATGTTTCAGAAAGAGAGAGACAGAGAGAGAGAGAGAAGTGCAGCAGTGGTAAACCTTGTTCCACAGACAGCAGAGGCCTAGATTACTATGTATGTATCTGGGGCTGGGGGCACCATGTCGTACGACCTGTAATGAACAGTGAGGAGCCGGTAGAAACAAAAAAGGATAAAATATCTAATCCAGGCCAGACGTTGAGACAGAAGGCGCTGCTGTGGAGAGAAACTAAGAAAAGCTATTTTCTGACCAGCTAATGAAACCAAACTTCAAAGGCTATCATTCTCTCGTTGCAGCACACCCCCCTCCCCCCCAAAAAAAACCCCACCCCCCCCAAAAAAAAACCCCACCATCTACATCACTGCAAGCAAGTTCTGAGGCTCTAAAATTAGCTTGTTAAAAATATTGCAATTAATCCTTTTCAGTCTATTTTTGGCCAATGTTTGTTTACGTGTCTCCCATTCCTTCTTTGGTCAGAATTCCCACAATCGCAAACGATGATGTTGTTTGCTGGATGATGATTAACTCTGAATGTAACTCCTTTGTAAATCCTTTGCCTGAAAGCTTTTCAAGACAATGCAGAAGCAGATGCAATTTTGACCTGCACTGCATTGGCACACTATTATCACTAGTCACAGGCATTGCTAATGCTTTTACCTTGACTCAGTCCACTTTGTCAGTTAATGTAAAAGATGTGCAATTTACATGGATTCATTTGTATTCATTTAGCCTCAAGTCTTATCCAGACTGGCCTACAGTTATTACTTTTGATGTCAGGCCTCTGGAAAACGGTCAGGACTGGGGTTTTAACCCTCCCGAAAGCGATAAGAAATGTTTCCAGTGACAGAAACCTGCAACGTTACTGATGACCAAGAAAGGAAAGAAGACCAGCGCAAAGGGAAAAAAAAAGAAAAAAAAAAGAAGAGCACACTGAGGCAGGGACCATTCAGTCCATTCGGGCACATACCATGTCATCATTTTAATTAGACTTGATATAACTGTTGTTCTTCCATCAGTGTCCAGCACGGACACAGACAAAAGGCGGTGATGTTAAAAGGTGGGGGAGGGCGGCTGAGAGCGTGGCTGTGTCGACTGTAATTGGTCCTGTCAGCCCTCTGGCAGAACATCCAGTCTCTCTCTTTACCAAGGGAAACACAAAAGACTTCGACACCATGAGATTCCCCCCTGCTGTTTGACCCGACTGCCCCCCCCCCCCCCCCCCCCCCACCCTATTGGCTTTGCCTCATTCTTTTTTTTTTTTTTTTTTTTGCCTTGATTGTAATTAAAATCCTAATGGTTCTGAGCATGCTCTGAGAACGGACTCTGGCCCTGTGTTTGTGTAGCGCAGTCACACGGAACCGTCTGTCCGAGACCCGGAAGCGAGATCCTTCAGCACAAATCCTGTCGGTATCTTACTGCATCGGCGTACTCGTCCAAATCTTTTGTCTCACAAGGGAACAACTGTGTGTTATGAGGCTAATGGCTCCATCACTGACACCATGAGGTGCCAAGAGACAGCCGTGCGGCTAATGAATTGGGACATGGAGCTCGTCCAATCGGAGCGTCCAAAAGCTGCAGAGCAAAGGGTATGGGTGAAGCAGTCAGAACGAGGGAGCGGGCGAGGGAGGTTGTAACGCACTTGGCCGAGCCATGACTTGGCTCCGCGCTGCCGTTCTTCACAAAAGCCAACTCCTGCTCTTAGGCCCTGTCAAAACTGCGTACATGTTCCCAAAAGCTCAATAAAAGGAGATGATGGGACAGCATCTCACCATTCAAGAGGAAACAATGACAAATTCCCTGGCAATTTCATAAGCAAGCACAACCCCCCACCCCCACCTCCGTCACCATTACGTAATAACTGGTGATGAATCCATTTATTGGTTTCCCCGAATCCAGTCTGGGAGGCACGGAACCCCTGTTCTCCACACTTCATAATGAGAAGCTGATTTTTACCTGGAAAATAGGGGTGAGCATGCTCTTCCACGAAACAAAAACAACAGCAGTCAGTAGTCATGAAAACCAACAGGATGTTACCGCTCCGGGATTGGATTTGGAACAATCAAATCAAACCGAAGACGTGGTCTATGCTGTAGAGTGTTTTGACAGAACTCCAGGTGCCAAACATTAAAAGAGAGAGTCTAGCTTTAAAGGGCCAATGCAAACATTTCTCATTTTAAGTACCCTCTACGTCTAAGGAACGAAGAGCTTCGGAGCCTTCTCTCATGTTTCTAACACAGCTCTCATCGGTTTATCGGTGTTGGGTCTTCATAGTGACCATGTGCTTGTTCAGTGCTATTAAAGTGAAACGATGTTTTTAATGTAAATACAGATAAAATAGTCCGTTTAAGTAAACTAAGACTAAGGGCACGGAGAATCAAGTGACTTCGACAGGAGCATCTTTCTGTCCTCAGATGTCTTCACCTCTCTGACAAGTTCAGTGGCACACAGTCATTAGCAGCGTCAAAGGGCCTTTGACAAAAGCTTAATTCCCTTCACTATTCCAGGGCGGTTTTAAATGGACCAGAATAAATGTGGTTTTGTGCTGTTTAGAGTCACTCAGTTCTGCCTGGAACATCAAATGTTGTTGAGCCTGCTCCTCGGACAGGCATTGGCTGAGCTTTATTATGCAGCCCGGTTCCATTTTTAGCCCAGAACACACGGAGGGAGACAACGACAATGGTTCTGCTGTGAAGCATGGATGAATCTGTGCATGTGTGCGTGCGCGCAGCTGAAAACAACTGGCATGTATGTTTTGTGCTGTGCACGTGTGGGGTCATGTTGATCTATAAATAGCCGGCAGAGAAGCAGCACAGAGCCTCTAATCCCACACATTCTGTGGTGCCAGACTGCCAGAGCTAAAAACAAGAGAAACAGCCAGATATGGAGCAACAGAGAGAGAGAGAGAGAGAGGGAGAGAGAGAGAGAGAGAGAGAGAGGGAGGACATGAGAAATGAGAGAAAAAGCTAAGTGGTGGTGAAAAGATGGAAGGAAAAGAAAAGAGCAGAAGAGATAAGAGAGGAGAAGAGAGAAGAGGAGAGGGCATCTGGACCCATCGTATGTGCCGTTGTCAACAGAATAATACGGTGGATCTAGTGGGTCTTTATAAACATATGCAGAGTGCCGGCATGTCAATGGGAAGGAACAACCCTACAAATTTTGTTCTAGCAAAAGTCAGGAGAAATAAACAAAACTGGCAAAATCAAAGTGCATGTTTTTGCCTGTTTGAAAGACACTCATATCAACAGCTGAATTTGTCTCCTGATGTCTGTGTGTGTCTGTGTGTGTGTGTGTGTGTGCGTGTGTGTGTGTGCCTGTCTGTGTGTGTGTGTGTGTGTGTGCGTGTGTTATGAGTGAAGAGCGATGATTACGCCTTGCGGTTGATGCTATTTTTAGCCTTCTCTCCTCCTCCCCCTTATTCTGCTGATGACAGGGAGAGAAGATAGTCAGTCATCAAGTGGTTTGTCTTTTCCTGCCTCTACACCCTCTCCAAAAGTGACTGAAGGCTCTCTCTCTTCCCCTCCCTCCCTCTTTCTCTCTCTCTTTCTCAAATTTACTTCTTTATTGGTATTGCAGTTGCTGGTTTTTTTTTGTTTGTTTTTAAAAACCTGTGTGTCCAAAAAGCACATTATGTTAAATGCTCGTAGCAATAAAAAGCAAATAATAAAAAATAACACAAACAAATATTTGATAACAATTGACATTTAAAAATTAAAATAATAAAGAAACAAATAGAAGATTAACAGTAGTTAATAACGAGAAAGATAAAAGAGACATTTGTGTGTACGTGATTCCTCTCTCTCTCAGACAAACATAGACACACATACATACACATTAAGAGAACAAGCTCACACAAACAAAGGATCAGGAGAATTGGCCCACGTGAAGTAAACAAAAGTGAACAGAATTAGACAGATTTAAATACGTGCACACACACACACAGACACACACACGCACATATCCACTCACACACATGGGCACGCACACAGACACACACACACGCATGCACGGGCGCATGCACGCGCGCACACACACACACACACACACACACACACACACACACACACACACACAAAGTCCACAAGTGTGTCAGTCTCAGCACATTTGATTAGAGGAATTCTTCTCTGGGGATCCTGCTGAGTCAGTTACAGCTTTAAAGCCTCAAAAAACCTTTCATGTCTCCAGAGGAAACAAAAACACTCAGGTCACTTTTTCCACATGTCCCACAAATATATCAAAGCGTAGAATCAAGTCTGACAAGGACAAAAAGATTTGGCTTTCCCTGCTTTCTCCTGTCCCTGGACCAGGTAGCAGGAGTTTTAGTGATTCTGACAGCGGAACTTCCCACTGGAATAGGCTGGCACCACAGCTGCCTCAATCAAAACAAAACAAAACAAAAAAGAAAAAACCCCTTCCACTTTTTCTGTGTGTGGGGATCTGGTTAAAAGGTCTGCAGTACATAAACATGCAAAACTGCTGCGTAAACAGTTTTCCATTCCGTTGCGTTTTGCAATTAAAGAACACATTCTGTGTGCGTGGGGTGTGTGTGTGTGTGTGTGTGCATGAAAGAGACAGACAGAAAGACAGACAGAAAGACAGACTGGTGTTTTGGTAAATGTTATCAGCTACCGAAAATCTTGTGACTCCAAGTCGTGGTAAACAAACAGAAAACATACAACGCAGGTAAACAGAAACTCCACCTATAAGTGCCACTCATGTGATGTGTGTCCGTCAGAGATTGGGCTGTACCAAGACTGCATATTGGCCGTGTTTCTACTCCACAGCGGTCCTATGACCACAGGCCAGTGTTACAAACTCATCTCGTGCCAAATTCTGCTGTCCCTCAGAGAGAGGAATAATCTGCCATCCTCTGTGTCCGTGACTCCTCAGACAGATTACAGGATTAACCCTATTAGTCTAGTTAAAACTGTCTCCTCAAACCACCATTTCACACGGGGCTGAGGAGTGTACTCTCTCACCTCACCTCACCTGACAGCTCTACACAAGCGTGTTTGTTCGTGTGTGTGTGTATGTGTAATGATGTTTCAGGGAATCTCTTACATTCTAATTTGAGAAGACAGCCTGTCTTATTGTAGCCTGTCTTCAAACAGCGTTTTATAAAATGACAGCGGTTGCTGCTTTCTTGGCACCAGCAACTCATTCAAAGCTGTTAATGCAGAATTCATTGTACTCTTTGTCTCTTCTTCAGAAACATTTCTAATCTAGCATTCCAAATGCTACTCAGGCCATTCCCTGCTAAAATAGGCCAGTGGTATTTTGCTACTTTCCTTGGGCACAACACTCAGTTCTTAACTGGGTACAGGGCTTGAGTATATTTGTGTGTACGTGTGTGTGTGTGTGTGCACGCACAGTTTGGTATTTCCTGATAGGTTATCTCATATCTCATCCTTCTAAAGAAAATTCAGTTGCTGTTAGTACACATCACATGAAGCGATATTTATCTTTGCTCAGACACCTTTAGACATCAGTTCTTCCAGCCAATGCACTATTTTCAAGCTTAAGATTATACTTGGCAAAGATTTAGACATTTTTAAAAATTAATGTAGCGTGTATGAGCCCTTTAATTACATGGTCTCTGGCAAAATACATAAACAGTCCCATGGATTTTTTCCTGCTTAGATAAAGTTTTGTTGCTTTAAAATGTGCCACAAGGAAAGGGTTGACGGATTGCTTATACTGGCAGACGGCCTCCCCGAATCAATCTTATCATAAAAACTAATACAGAGAAATGGATCCAGAATATTAATTGCTGTCTCCAACTAAGCTGAGTTGCATTCATACTCTATTATACCGTATCAGAGACACTCTCCCCAAATAAACCTGGGCCTCAGCGTTTGTGGGACAGTTCTTCTTCACTGCAGGTGATGTACAAGGAGTGACTGAACAGCCCTTCATATTCACTGTATGGCCAAAAGTATGTGGACACCTGACCATCACACCTATATGAGCTCACTGGACATCCCATTCCAAAACCATGGGCATTAATATGGATTTGAAGTTGGAAGCATACAACTGTCTAAAATGTCTTTGTATGCTGTAGCACTAATGTTGCCCTTCACTGGAACTAAGGGGCCTTGGCCAAACCCTGAAAAACCACCCCAGACCATTATCCCTCCTCCACCAAACTTTACAGTAGGCACTGTGCATTCCGGTAGGCAGTGCTCTCCTGGCATCCGCCAAACCCAGATTCGTCTACCAGTCTGCCAGATAGACTGCCAGAGAATGCGTTTCCACGGCTCCAGAGTCCAGTGGTGGCGTGCTGTGCACCACTCCAGCCATCGCTTGGCATAGTGATGACGGGGTTGCATGCGGATACTCAGCCATAGAAATCCACTTCATGAAGCTCCCAACGCACAGTTCTTGTGCTGATGTTGCAGCCAGAGACAGTTTGGAACTGGGGATAGGTGGTTTTTACATGCTACGTGCCTCAGCTCTCAGCGGCCCCACTCTGTATGTTTGTGTGGTCTACCGCTTCGTGGCCGAGCTGCTGTTGCTCCTAGACGCTTGTGGCAAAGATAGCATCCTATGACAGTGCCACATTTAAAGTCACTGAGCTCTCCAGGACGGCCCATTCTACTTCCAGGGTTTGTCTATGCAGACTGCACGGCTACGTGCTTGATTTTATGCACCTGTTAACTAGGCACGCCACGAATAATCGACGTAGCCGGCTAAAATCGATGACCAAATTAGTTGCCAATGAATTTAACTGTCGATTAGTTGGTGGCATCATTGCATGTGTTTTTCGTGCTGACTACGAACGCTCTGACATGTACGCATTACCACTTACTCGAAGGAAGTGAATGATAGTGCGATGGCAACACCTTCAAGACCAAAAACCTCCAAAGAGTGGGAACATTTCACTCTTAATGTTAAATGCTACGTTATTTCACGTTATGAGCTGTAACGTTTTCTCTTTTCAAATACATTTTCTCCTGATCAATGAATTGTTAATGGTGTTGAACATACGGAGTATCAAATAATAACCTATTATTCACAACGATCCTATTCACACTCCAAATGTGCCCTAACTTTACAGTCTTAAACGTTGCATCGTTGTCATGGCAACATTTACGGCTGGAGAACGTGTTGCTGCCGAGTGCACAAGTTTAGAGAACACCGAAGAATTTGATACTTTCTACATCGAAAAAAAATGTTACAACTCTTGTCTATGCATGCGTGCCCAACGTGGGTTGTATTAGAATTAATTCGAATGATTTATGGGTTTGTTTGATCTCGTTCGAACTTGACTTTTGGAAAAAAGTGGCAGCACTAATAACTCACATCTCCATTAATTGTGAAACTGGACATATATAGGGGCATAAAGACATATAAAGACATATTTTTGAATGAAGTATTCATCTTTATTGTCTTTATTGGTAGCTATCACATGCCTAAAACAACCTCAAGCTAAATTTAAAAGCTGATAGCTAAATAAGAGCCATTGAGCAATTGTCCGATTCATAATATGAATAGTCGATTATTTGTTTCAATAATCGATAAATTATTGAACTATCAAAATAGTCGCTAGCTGCAGCCCTACTGTTAACAATCGGTGTGGCTGAAACACCTGAACTCAATAATTAGGAGGGGTGTCCACATACTTTTGGCTATAAAGTGTGTATATGGTCTAACAAACGAGACCACAGCTTGATAAATCAGCCTCCACTCCCCTATTCTACTGTACGACTACTACCTGTTTACTACACAGCAAAGGACTGCCTCTCACTACCAAACACAATAAACTACACAAGAGGAAATAATGAGTGTGTAGTTACACACATGTGCACACATACACACACGTGCATACTCACGGATACACTCACACACACACTATTCCATGCCATTGACTACAGTGCGCTGAAGCTTTGACTGCAGTGTGCAGTCTGTGTTCTCAGTCACAATACATCTGATAATGTCCCTGAGGTGTCAAACAGAAAGTCCCTGATGCTCCAGAGACAGCCGTCAGTCACCATTTCACCCAACCAATAGGAACAACATTACTGTGCTTCCTCTGCTAAAGTCAGTGCACAAACGATACTGGGGCCATTGCTGTTATTGGCTAGTGTACCTTTTAATCAATACTGCATCCAATGAAAGCCATTCCAAGGAATTATTTGCGACGGTTAATCCCTCCCCTGGGAGGCCATATTGTAAACACCATACACAATAAGTGCTGAATTCATCTAACCTAGCTTTGTTTGCCTTTACTAAACTGTCTCTTATATCAGGAGGGAAGCTCTTACTGTGCATGAAAGAAAGAAAAAGAGAGAGCGAGAGAGAGAGAGAGAGAGAGAGAGAGAGAGAGAGATGTGATCTAGATGTGAACAAAGTGAGGAATTTGAGGAGATTTAATTGGACTTTAAAAGTTTTTAAGGCCCTTTAAGATGTATACGTGGTACATCTGGTGGCAGAGCTGACAGAGCTGATTTTGAAAACAGGGCCATTTTCACATGGTTCAGTTCCTGGAGCTCTGACTGCTTGAGTACACTGGGTTAGTTGAGTTGAACACAGCTTCCTATAGATTGATACTTGTCCTTGCTTGAACCTTTCTCAATCAATTCTTTCTAAACCATGTGACTAATGTAACCAATCAGACACATTCTTCTCTAATTCACTTACACTGCATCTCGCTCAGTACAACTGCTCAAATACAGGCTTGGATTCAATCAGTCAAATTCCCAGAGAACCAGAAGAGCCTGTGACCTCCAGAGTACAGTGAACATTACCCGTCACTATTCAAGTCATACGCTTTGGTTTTGCCTATGACTGCACCATTTCAGCAGTCTATCTTGTGAAAACAATTTTTTTTTTCAATTTTAAATTGATGCCAGTTTCACTAGATGAACATGTTCAAATAAAGCTAACTGCATTTTCCAATGAATGTAAGCACAGCTGACCAGGCTGACAGGAGCACGTGATCATGGTAGCATGCTTCGGACCCTGAAATGACATAGTTTTCCCCCCCTCACTCTCTCTCTCTCTCTCTGAGACTGTAAACCTGAGGGTTGGGGGAGCACTCTTTTCGGGACAACGCCCTGTCATCCTGACACATATGACAGCAGGCGCAGAAAATGCTGTTCTCCTCAGAAAGCACAGATGCACCACTGATTCACTGTGGGGCGTTTATAAGGATGTCAGCGGGAGAAACACCACAGCCTGGCATAGCAATGTGTTTTCAATTACCAAGCTCAGCTCTCATAAGTGCACTGAGACTTCTCCAGATGTACTTTCATTTCAAACGTAAGACTTCTGAATAGTAAATGGCTTTGATGAACAATATCTGAAAAGGTATCTTATCATTGAGATCACATGGGGTAGATGTGAGAATAACTTAACGTAATTTTCACTCTTTAACTGATGCCATCACCCAGAGAGAAACACAGCTGTCACTCTCTAAATAACAGGTCACACACCTCTGTGTCAAATTCGGGATGAGGTGCCTTTCTCGGAGGGGGGGGGTGCATCAGCAGTGAGCTGCCATGCCTGGGGTGCAGACACACAGCCCTTTGATTACCAAACTGTTTCACGAACCAGCTACTGCATCTGTGTAAAATTCTCACGCACACAGAGGCAAGGCACGGCTCAGCATGAAAAGCACCATAAGATGTTCCTACCTCAGCATCCCACGTTTCAGTGTGGGCTGGCATGTCATATAACATCAGCAATAAAACAAGCAAACAAACAAATAAACTAAAAAAAAAAACTTATTCTGAATCACAAGGAGACATCAACATACCATATGTAATTGTAATCAATTTCAACATGTTTCAATGAGATATCACTGAAAAACCCAATAACCACTATAACAATTCTATGTAAGTATCTTGAGTGTGGTTGTAGCTGTGCTAAAAATAAATAAAGAAAGAAAGAAAGAAAGAAAGAAAGAAAGAAAGAAAGAAAGAAAAAGAAAAACAGAAATGTGATTCTACTGAAAACAGATTATCATGTAAATTGAGCGGCTCAGCACCTCTGTGCAAACAGTCATCTCTGTGAAGAGATCTCAGCACAAGATTACACACACAGTCGAAAATCTGTTCTAGGAAACGAGGAACATAAGTGGGGGTGGTGGGGGGGGTTGACAAGGTTTTTCTCGGTAGAGAGACAAAAAAGAAGAAAAAAGTTGGATCGGTGTAAGGTTGAGTAAATGGTTAGCAACGGTATTAAAAAAAAACATTCTCATCTTTTTTTATCCTTGTCAGTACTCGTTGGTATTTTAATTAGGCTCCAGTTCAACTGCACTCTTTTTGTTATAATACCAAACTTATTTCAAATCCAGTTCTCATAACTGTTTAAGTCTGAAAAATTAAATGTTTCCTGCCCAAAAAATATGGGGTTTACCTAGAAATAAGCCATATATGTCTCCAAAAGATTTACAGCTACTTTGTAAAAGCTAATTACAACTAATTTGGCTTTGTGCAGACCTTACATTATCATCAGGGCAACACACTAACATTATATTTGACTGTACAGCACTAGCCCTTGGTCTTAACTGTACATGAAGCTGAGTACAAATATATGGCAAAAAATCTAGAGTAGATTTAATGATAAAGACTGTGAATGTCCTTTATGACTAACTATAGTCTGATCTCTTTAAAAAAAACAATTTAGGCCTACGCATTTCTGAACATCACGAATTTGGTGTTGAGTCTGGAGTCAGGGGAGATTAAAAAAAGAAAAAGAAAAAAAGAAAATGGTGTCTGACCTCTTCTTTGGAAAGACTGTTGGTATTTACCTTTGTTCTAGGCCATGTATGGCTGATTAGCTTAAATGTAATTTCACTAAATTTATAAAGATGGCAGCTGGCTATGAACGTTTATAGACACTTACCTGAATGACTTTGGGAGCTCATTGTCGGCAGAGAGAGGATGAGGAGGGGCCCTCACTTGAAAAGCGTGTACAATCCAGAAGGAAGTGGGTATAGGAAGGATTTTGGTGCTCCTCAATATCAACGACCAGAAAAGATCATCTAGAGAGTAAACTTTCAAAAGACACTTCAGTTAATCCGGGCGTCCTTCTGTTCAGCGTTGATCCTAGGGAGGGAGAGATATGAATAGATTGGGATACAAATAATATATGTATAACACAGAGGTCTATGACGGTAGAAAAAAATAGAATTTCATGAAGTACCGCGATTTAGGTTCAGGACAGTACATCACAGTTCAGCGAGGGAATATGAAATTTGCTAGCCGACATACTCTACGTCGACTGCCTGCTTATTCGTACCGTTAAATTATCCGTTGGGTTAAATTTTTGAATTTAGCGCGCGCTTAGTTTTAGCTTGGTAAAAACGAGGACGTAGGCGGGTGCGCTTTTACGGCTCACGCAGATTGGAATTGCAAACTCTATTCTGACACACTAAATTATTAGTGTTGAAAGTTCTATCACACGCGGTATTTTTATACAATCCACAATCCCTTCCCCACTGGAAAACTGCTACGCTCACAACACATAACGGATCGTAAATGTCAAAATGAACATTCGGAACATTCGTAATGTGCCATTACACCATTAGAAACAGAATACATGTTATTAAAGCTCCTAAAACAAGATGAGAGTTTCCTGACTAACGAGCATTTAGCATTACTGTTCAAAAGACCATATAAAACACTCAAACAGCAAGAGGCTTACAGTCAGTTTGCCAAGAACATCAACAAAACTTAGTGAAATTTGAAATGGAGAAAGTAAATATCCCTGTGACTACTCTTAAGTACAAAATCTCACCCTTCCACTCAGAAAACGCAAGCCAAAGGCATCAGTAACAATACAGGAAAATATGCTACTCCCACCAACATTTCACCATGTTTGCAGTTAATATTTCCATTTCAGAACCGTTAGTGTAAGCAAGGACTGCCAATAGCAAAGCGTTTAATTTAATGTTTCAGGATGAGAAAACCACTTAATGAGTAGTTTGACATCCATGAAAAATGTCATAGGATCTTTGCAATAGGGGCATGTAATGACAGCACATACTTGTGTAACTACACATCAACCACATTTGCCCATGGAAAAATGGAAAACACTCCTGACAACTTAATAAAAGGTTCACCACACAAAACACAAAACACAGACATAGACACACAGCAATGCACAAACACACACACACACACACACACACACACACTCAAACTCTCTCTCTCTCCAATACAAGACCAGGAGTTCCCAACAGAAATGATGCCTGTTAACTCCAAAGCCTCATTCACTTTAGTACTTTTCTTTTTAAGCCGTATTCTTTCATCATTTTCCCTGGATGAGTCATAGCGATCAAACAAATTGCCTAAGTTTAAGGCTACAAGCACGACAAGGAAAACCAACGAGAAGCCAACACGACGGTCTTTACGGCAGTCACACTCCGTGGAACAGCTCAAGGTTGCGACGAGAGCAAGGTTATACAGGCAGATTTACCAAAATATCTCTTCCTTTTCCACACATTTAAACCTTAACACAACATTAACCTATCCCTCTTGTCCCTGTTAGAGTTGATCTGCCCTGTTTATGTACCCTCGGGCCAGAACCGTCCTCGGGAACAGAAGCACTGAAAACGGTGGAGTGTAAGCATTGCTTCTGAACCCCAGACTCTGCAAGACTAGGTCGTTTAAGTTGTGTCAGTAGAGTGTGTGTCAAACAAGATCTAAGGCCCTGCTGTGATAGAATTAAGTTATTCAAATTCAAAGCAATGGGTGCATTTAGCCTCTAAGAAAGGTCTCATTACAAACTATGTATGGATGGATGTGTTATTATTAAACAAACTGATGAAAAACGTAGCTGAAATCATTCAATTATTTCACTTAATACAGGAAATAAAACCGATTCATACTGAAAAAGATGAGAGAATGTACATTGCAATGGCGCATTTTAAAACAGAAGATCCAGTTTTGGTGATTACCTCATGCACGCCCTGTGCATCCTATGAAAACACTTTAGAATAACAGGGTTAGGACGTAACGGTTCTGCACCAAACCCAAAAACGGTGATTCTGTGGTCTTCAGTTCGGTTCATGGCACGCGTGTAGATTATGCCTAATACAGGGGAAAACCCCACACTGTTAGTGGTCTGATGATTAAGAACAATGTCAATCATAATTTGAAGCCGGAGTGTCTTCTCTTTTCTCTCCTTTTCTCTCTCACCGTAAGAGAGATTATATGCAATGTGCTTATCATGTGGGGCATGTATTGGTTTGACTGAGTGGACGATTATAAGAGCTTTAGTGACAATATCCACTGAGTAACCATTTTAAATAATAACAGAACACATGGTGTCATTACTCAGACCATAAATTATACAAGTTATATTGGACTATATGAATCCACATGAACGAATAAAGTGGATCTAATCTCTAGGCTACTGTAATGGGGAACTTGTTTTTCTGATATTGAAGTTGTTGAGCATTGACCTGAAAAAGGTCAGAATAGTCATCATTTTGCAATCCTGAAGAAGATTCTTGAAGTAAAATGTACTGATGTTTAGATTTTGTCCACTCATCGTCATGGAGACGAGCCTTAAAATAACTGTTGGTCAAGTTCAGGTTTCTTACGCTCAGTTTCTAAAAGAGGAACCTTAGAATAAAAGTGGCTACAGATTAGTTTTCTTTCATCCTCATTTCTCAAAGAGTTTTGTTGCTGTTTGTACTCAATTAAAAAAACTTCAGTTCTGAATGTGCTCAATTTTTTTCCCATCCATGGCCCAAATATCAAGGTACAAACTGCACTGTGAATAGGGTGAACCTTTAACCCTGTGGTACTAGTGAACACCTGAGTGTGTACTATCAGACCAAAAAGAGGGCAGTGGACTTTAAAATCATCATTCACAAAGCAAAACGTTCTGTGTGTGCTCCAACTGAAAACATGTATTACTAAACATACAATGCACATTAAGCATCAGTGCCTATACGCCACTACTGGGGCACTATCCTCCTTCACAAACACACTCAGACACAAACACACACACCACAGCCCAGTCTGCCTCGATGTGAGTACAGTGGGACAAAAGGGACTGGTTTGGGTGGGGCACAGACTGCCAGACTGACTGGAGGACAAATCGAGGAAAGTCGGTCATGGGGGCGCTGTCACTCTAATCTCCCCTGATGGGGCTGGGTTGGGGTGGGGGGCGGGGGGGGACGAGGATGGTGTACCCCACTGCGGGCGAGGCCTGGTCCAGGATCACAGACACTTCATTAAGTCTGGTGTCACGCCTGCCTGAGTCCATTGTTTGAGTGGGTATGCACCTCAAGACACACTGCAATGGGAGCTCTTTCTTAGATGACTCTTATTGTCCAAAAGATCCAAAAAAAAAAAATCAGGCTGGCCCCAAAAGGAGCTTCACCAAAAGTGTAGTGCCCTTGCTAAAAATACCACTTGTTTTTTTATAAACAGCCTAATTATTGTGACAGAACACCCTAGGGAAGCTTGACTGACAGGTTCACTAGCCTGTCAGTGGCAGTGTCGTTTTCCCCTGGTCAAATTAGGTTTAGATGATGAGATTACAACATTTGCTGTCATATGAATGACAGAATTAGGGCCTGTTAAGAATGTTCCAGATTTTTTTTTCCACACAGAGGCCTGTGTGGCTTTCTGCAATTTATAAACCCATGACTACTGAGATCATATATATGATGACCTCACAGAGTGACGAAACTATCTATAAAATGCACAGCGAGTCAAGTTCTGTCCATAAATACTCGGCAGTAGTCTTCTGTTGACTCCTGCATTTCCGTATCTCATTCACTCTAGCCTCTAACCACTACATGACTCAAGAGCCTCTGACGATTTAAATTCGCCACTCAAAATTCATTTTAGCGCAGGGATACTCTTAATGCCTCACAAAAACATTCCAACCTTAAGTGTTTTCATACTTTCAAATGTGAATATTTGAAAAGAGGTTGCTTTTAAAACCTACTTACACTAGACATATTTTATGTTTAATTTTGCACTCTATTCATCACCGAGTAGACTAAGAGCCTCTCTCAAACCTTTCGTTTTAGACACCGATCCATGACCGTTATCTGAATCTCAGCTCAGGTCCTTCAAATAAACTCCGTGGAGGTGCGGTCTAAGTGTTTATTGAATGGTTCAAATAGTTCCACAGGACTTAATCACGACTCTGGTACGCCAGGGTCATTTCGGGTAAATTTTAGAGACTGCAGGCAGCTTACAGTGTATCACTATCAACAACAGCACGATTCATCAGGATGAGTGACAATATCGAAAAAGAAGACGTTAAGTTTTAACGTTTTCTCTACTGAAATAATTGATTACACTTTTCACGTTTTGTTCAAATGAAGCGTAGCGTATTGCACAGAGGATCAAGAAGCGACATTAGATCCATGTTAGTTGGTGATTAGCAGGCTAACGCACCGCCATCGTTTGGCTATCGGTACAAGCCCACCTCATTCACAAAAATGGTCGACGCACGGTCAAACCCGCCCATCCACAGACAACTGATGTTATTGGTCATTTGAGAGTTAACCATAACAATTGCGCAATTTTTTCTTTAATTAAACAGCACAGAAAGTGTGCGAGCATGTCCTGCCTTTACTTCATGCTATATTTAAACGCAGGGACTCCAGCATCTCTATCTGGTTTCAGTGGTACGGTTAGTGTAACGGGAAGAGGGTAAAACAAATCACACCGCCTCATTTGTGGATGCTGTGGAGAGCGTCTGAAAAAAAAAGTGTCTATCTCATCCAAATTTTCACTCACTTACAGCATCCCATTCTTAAAATCTACAAAAGGACTGATAAAGATTCGTTAGAGCACATCTGGATAGAAACTCCGTCTAGTACTGTTATGATTCTGCGTCCCGTTTCGGTTGTGTTCAGAACGTAATGCACTGCTGCTACAATAGGCTTGTTCCATACAGCATTACGTCTCGAAGCGCATACTAACCACAGACTTCATGCTTACCTTCTTGCAGTGGATGGACGATGATTCGGGTGTGGAAAAACGCAATGTACTTAAATCCTGAATGAAGCAGAGAAACGATAGAAACGTCTCCTGTCAGATTCCGCCATACTGGATTTTGATTACGGAATCACGTGTGGCGCGACTGTATTTCTCCAAGAGGCGGGATTTGTTATACTACTGTTGCGCCCAGTATCCTATGATTTGTGGGCATCCGGCATATTTAGGCACGTGTTCCCTGCTGTAGTGTGCACTTTGCTTTTTAGAAGTTATTTCATAACGATTATATCCTGATGAATCACAATTCACACGGGTTCACAAAAGGCTTATCATGTTCTGTCAGGAGATTGTGTGAGAGAGATAGAGAGCGAGTGGATGAGTGAGGGAGCGGGCGAGAGAGACAGAGACGGGGAGTTATAAATTAGAAGAAAGGATTATTCAGTGGTTTAACTGAAGTCAAATGTGATGTTTATTATTATGCTGATGATTATGATGACCGTACGAGGTATTGCAGAATTATCTCACATTATCGGCCGACATTTCTTTTCTCAGGGATGTTTGTCGGATAGTGAGATAACGTAAGGTTGTTGTGAGACTTGAGATTGCGTGACGGTTGCATTTGGTTTGGCAGCTGTCCTGTACAGTACAAGAAGTGAGATGGTGGAAGAAGTGCTGGTGCACAGAATTAGATTAACGAATGTACTATGTTATTGCTTGTATCTTGATAGGTGAGTCAATAAATCCCAGAGGTTCATTTGTCTCTGTATGGAGTCTTTTCATGCTCTTTATACGTTTATGGGGTTGCAGAGGTACAAGTCCAGTAACCTGTCTTGTTCTTCACACATCATGTGTAGGCTTGGAGGAGTTTCATTAACACAGAAGCCAAATCGAAACAGATAACAGGTCGTAATAAAGCAGCCACCACATCCAAGCCAATATATGCCAGTAAAATGGCCAACCCAACTGTGTTAAAAAAAAAAAATCTCACCAGATTTTATTTGGAGCATGATGACAATAGCAGATTACATTAATCTGAGAATTGCAGTTCACCCTGTCTCTGCTACCCCTCAGTGCAGGGTGTCTCTCCTGAAAAAGAATGGTCCACTCCCCCATGCTTTCCATTGTACTCTGATATGGGCCTTTGTCATTAGAACATTTGTTGTGTGTTGTTTGTGTTCTGTATTCCTTATCTGTGTGACACCAGGCCTGTTGCATAACTCTATGATCCTGTCATGGTTAAATAAATAATATTGAAAAAGGCAGTACTCCTCACTCCAGGCACACTGTATCAACCTGCAGAGAACCGTCCTCATGTTTACAGGGTGTAGTCTCTTTAGTGTGCAGATACCGAGTGGAACACATGCCCTAAGAACTAACACATGCCACATCACCTTTTCACGGGAACCAGAACTAAGACGGCAAAATCAAGATTTTAACTTGGACTGCGATACCATGCAGTCAAATCAAAATTCAGTGTCAAAGAGCACACCAAGTAATACATTTCAGGGTGCTCCACAGGACTAGTGCAACATCTTATAGAAATGACAGAGTGGGACCTGCACCAAATTACAGATAACGCACTCATGATACTGATGCTGCAGGTTTGTTCTTGGGTATGTTCTGGAATTGCCTGATCATATCTGAATTTTGAATATTTGTGAATCAATGTTTATGTGACATTACTGGAATTTGGTATTCGGCGGAAACCAGTGTGTTTCTTCTTAATGATGTCTCCTTATCACTAACGCAACAGAAAAATCTATTAGTGGTTTTTACGCAGCCAAAATGCCATTTTGCAACTTTGGATTCCACTGACTTTACCCTCAAATCCAGGTTTTGGATTTATGCTTTACTTAACATTGTAAGCAAGTCCCATCTCTATGTTTTGTAATGTGTTTTATTATGTGAAAAATAAAAGAAGATAATCCCACAAATAAGGAAGTTGATTGATATTTTGGGAAGTACACATAAATGTAACATTGTCTCAAACCAGGAAAACCTGTAAATGTGTTCTGAGACAAACTAAAATGTTCCTGTTTGCTGTGGCGGTGGTTCTTTTTGGCAAAGACTGTGGAAACCAGTAAACCAGTAAAATATAAAGCAAATTCACAGAGAAAATCATCGAGATCAAAGATGTGCCACTGCCATTTATGAGTCAGTTTGGTTCATAGCAACAATTTGCATTCCTGAAAGTGATGAAACGTTCACCCAAAGGGCCTCCGTCGGCAGTGACAAGAAAAAAAAAAATTCGCATCTCCTCATCTTTTTTTTCCTCTCTGTAGATGATTCAACACATACAGGGACGCTTGATTGTAACAAGTTATGAAGACGTCAAAGTTCTTTTTGCCTTTACAGTGGTCTGTGTTCTGGCCTGAGTGGACATCAAAAAGGAACAGTCCAGGTCATTTGCCATTTATGCCAGGAAAAGTCCGGAACTCCATAAAGAGATGTCTCGTCCTACTTGCAGTGGCCTTCTGTTCTGCATCTCTGTGTGTTTCTCACATCTGGAAAAGCAGGCAGTGGCTGCCAAGCCTAACCATTCATGCATCCACTCTAAGTGCAACATGATTCTATTGCATGAATCTTCTTCTTCTTCCTCTTCTGAATCATCTCCATGCAAGTAGGCAAACCACCACTTTCCCACTGGAATATTTTCAGTTCCCCCCCCCCCTTATTTACGGTTTCAGTTCCAGAAGTATTACCAGAGAGGTTTTTTAGCATACGTTTGTGTTCTTTTGAATGTACTCATTTACAAAATAACGAACACATCTTTCTTTTAAACACAACCGCAATGACATTGACACTTCTTTTAAAAGAAGATACCAGCAACAAAAAATACAAAAGTCGTGTTTTTGCAGGGTTTTTTTTTCTCTATCCTGTAGAGTTTGCTAAGATGTTTGATGTTAGTTCTAACATTTAGTAACAATTTAATTGTATGGGAAGGGGTATGTTCAACGACCTGGTCTCTGTGTAACCTGGTCTTTGTCTCTGCGCTCCTTCTAAACCATCTCCTTTATTTCTCTGAGGGCAAAACGAAACAAAAACTTACCAACAGACAGAGGCTCATTATAACTGAACAAGTGTCTTAACAAAGTGGCTTATATTTGTACCGTTTGTTTTGTTTCTCCGTTTTCCAAGATATCGCAGTTGTTGTTTTGATTTGATGGAGTTTTCAATTTTCTGCCGGTTCAAGCTTTTTTTTTTTCTTTTTTTTTTTGCATGGAACTGATGGGCCCTGCACAAGCAAGAGACATTAGAAAACTATGTATAACAAACCAAAATTGAACATGTCACCTACAGCGAGACATGTTGGATGATGTTAGCCTGTGCAAGACAGTCAGCCATTTTCAGCTCCAGCCTGGTTCCACTTCAGAGCCCTCTCTGTTTTATTGCAAAAACAAATCCAATAATGCCTTATTTCCAGCGCATTATTTGATTTCAGATCTCTGCCGCCCACAGACCACATGCACAGTAATTTGTTCTCTTTGCTTTAAGCAAACAACACACTTTGACATTTACTATCTATTCTCTAATACCTACTTTTTTTTTCTGTTTTCCACTGAAGTAACAAACTTTATCATCAGAAGGATAAACTTCGTAAACCTGGGCAAACATCTGCCCTCGGGTTTGTATTAAATAAATATAGCGCAGCGGGAAAGAGCCGCCTTGTTCCTCAGGAGTACAAGCAAGGTTCACATTTATAAACATAAGAAATTCAAGTACTGCTGTTATCACTGACATTTGTTTCAATACTCATAATCCTTTCAAGAATATTACTGGAAAGACTTGCAAGGGTGAATATGCTCTTAATATCTGCAAGACATTCCAGTGGGAAACAATTAATTTCTATATATGATTTGATTCATGCAGATGCGTGATAATCACTCTCATCAAAACAGGCTCTGTGGCTTATCATTAGAATTAGAATGTGGTGACACTCATGGTGGGCGGAGTTAGAGTTGGACTGTTTGCAACATGTATATTCCCATTGGTTACTGGTTGCTATGAAAGATTTAATTCCAGGTTTCTAAGGGCATTATTTCTAATTATAATTTGAGGGAATCATCAGGGTTGGACAAAATATCTTAACTCTTTTAACTACCGTCACCATTTGTATAGCAAATGTATGCTATGACACTTTCACTGTTTTTGTATATGTGAGAGTACGTATATATTTATGCACCTGTCAAATGAAACCAGTGAGTCAGTAACCATCTTTATATTTTCCTGACCTTCCAGTCCGAGACTGTCCTCCCAGAGTGTTCTCTTCCCAGTCTCATATCTAAGCATCACAACTGTATCCCTCTCTCACTCTCCTCTATTATACAACACATTTCCACGTATTTATTTTAGAAGCAATTATCTTTTCCTTTTTTAACTCTGTGTGTGTGTGTCTGTGTGTGTGTGTGTATGTATGTGTGTGTGTGTATGTGTATGTGTGTGGAGGGGGGGCCTGCATTTGGATATCCAAGTGGGTGGGTGTGCAGGTGAAAGACAGAGATTGGGAGAGAGAGTGAGAGAGAGAGAGAGAGAGTTAGAGAGAGAAAGAGAGAGAGAAAGAGAGAGAGAGAGAGAGAGAAAGGAGAGAAAAAGAGAGAGGGGGGGAGAGAGTGAGAGAGAGAGAGAGAGGGAAAGAGAGAAAGAGAGAGAGAGAAAGAGAGAGAGAGAGAGAGAGAGGGAGAGAGAGAGCGAGAGAGACTTTTTGTGTTGAATTTCTCACTAGGATCTTCAGTCTCCCATTGTGTCAATGTTTGTTTGAAGCGAGTTAAGTTTCAAATGAACAAAAAGAAGAAGGAAAGTCTAAACTCTGATGTTGAATTTTCACCTGTTCCCGACTCCTCCTGTCACCTCCTTAGCACAAGCATATTTCGCTCATCATTTAAAAACAGTGCGGTATGCAGTAGTATGCAGTAATACTTCATCACACCCATGTTCAGTCACCTTACAGCAGGGTCAACTGGAGGAGGATTGTCATAAAATATAGCCGTTTCTCTCTGCAAGTCATTCGGCCCCTCCCCCCTCTGTCTCTTGTGATGGCCACCCCTCCACCCCCCCCACCCCCAGGCTCATCCCTGACTGCCTAAAATTTACCCCTCATAAACTCCCACCTTCACCATCTCCACACTTACACAGCAAATGGCCTTACAAGGATTTATATCTCCTGCATCACTCCGTGTCCTTGTTCCCTGAAACTGTCTCTCTCTCTCTCTCTCTCTCTCTCTCCCAAGGTGTCCTCCTGTCTTTGCCAGCGGGAGTTCTGGCTTGCAGGTCTTGCCTCAGGCTTCCTCACTGGGACTCTCACAACTGATCTTCTATAAAGCGTCTTCGAGACCAAAAA
>NC_044502.1:2192500-2195000 GCF_902362185.1 Chanos chanos | reverse complement strand
TGCCTGTCAACCAAAACCCTGTGAGCTCTCATCTTCAGAGTGGGGGAACATCGTCATAGTCTACATAGTCTATGGAGAGTCTCTCTCTCTCTTTCTGTCTCTCTCTTTCTGTCCCTCTCTCTTTGTCTGTCTGTCTGTCTCTCTCTCTCTCTCTCTCCCTGTCTGTCTGTCTGTCTCTCTGTGTCTGTCTCTCTTTCTGTCTCTCTCTGTCGTTCTCATGCTAACATATGCTGAGATCTCCTCTTTGTTGTGCCCATCTTGGCAGAGGGCAATGTTAACACAACACTGTAAAACTTTTATAGCGCTCTTGTGCACCACACAAACTACCCAGTGTTCTGCTGTTCTAGGTTGCTATTGGAACCAGTCATAACAATCTGGTAATGAACATATTAGCAGGCTTAATTCTTCCCAGCTGTGCGCGATAGCCCAGAGGAAGCCACACAGAAGATGAAAGCTCGGAGTTTCTAATTCCAAGTGTCCCGGAGAGATTTTCCCACTGCATCAGAGGACTCTTACGTCATGAAAGCGCCGCACAAGAAATGACTCGATGTCAACCGAACTCTCACACTCAAGTCAATGCCCTCAGAATAAATTTAGCATTGGCAGATTGACTGTGATGTTGCTAAAGTTGCTAAACGTTGCTACGTAGCAGCATAATTATATAATTAAGAAACTTTATATGATGGGTGGTTTAAATCTTGGAAAATTCCACGCAGTGAAATGCTGTATGGTTTAATTTCAACATTGATTTAACAAATGACCGCTGTCTAAAGTGAACTTTGTGTTTGTTTGTTTTTTTATGTGTCATGCAAAAGATCTATAAATATGGATTCAACTGAGCTGCATGACTTTATTTGATGTGTTCTGATGCATCGTTGAGATAAAGAGAAAAGCACAGACATACTTATGGTACACTTGTACAAGTTCACAATGCCATTCTTTAAACATGTTAGACTAATTACTATTTCTATTCATGAGAGAGACAAAAGACCCACCACACTGATCAATGAGTTTAACATCACGACAGTGTTTTCTCTGACAACTGTGACCCATTGACCTTGACCTCTCTAAACAGACATCAAGGGCAAATGAATATTTAAAAAAAAACAAAAACAAAAAACAGACACACACAAAGAGGAATATTTGCTCTTTAGTACAGAGGATTCTGTTACAGAAAAAACACTCAAGTCTGTAACTCTGAGAGACGGATTGCACCAGATCGCACTGGGTTTGACTCGTTTGTAGTGAACAGATGTTTGAAGATGGTTTGAAGTGGTTAAGGCTGCTTGTCTCTGGGTAAATCTCCACAGAGGGTTACAGGGGCTTCTCCTTGACACAGTCCTGGTGTCACAGAGACATAGAGCCCATGGATACCGGGCTTTCCTAACTGTGTCAGTGGATGCACACCTGTGTCTGTCAGGAGAAACACCTTCCTTCCTCTGGGAAGGCATTAAAAGCCGCACGGCCAGCTACTAGCTGCTCTGTTGCCCCCTGCTGGACACCCTTGTGCTTAGCAAGGAGTCTAACATCGCTGTCCGCAGATTACATACTCCAATTTCCGAGTACAGTCACCGTGTCCCTTGTGTTTGTATTACAGGTTTTTTTTAACAGTCACTAACAAGCACATACTTAAGATAGTTTATCTAAACTCTTAACACAACAACACACCTACGTCACACAATTAGCCAAATGCTTAATTTTCTGCTCAAAACCGCATTTTGTCCATTAAATACCAACTACATTTCAAAATGCAAAAAAACCCTTTCTCTACACACACTAACTCTATCAAAACACGGCAAACCTGACTCAATATCAAATCATTCTTTCAAAACACTAGCACATGTTTTCTGTCCAAGAGGAACATACAGTCAATCATAGCACAATGACCTTCAACTTCAAAATACTAACAGCTGATGGCATTACAAAAACTGCACTACTTTTCATGTTTCAGTTCTACAGGTACATGCATACAACAGAGGATATGAAATCCATTGTTTTTTTCTTTTATAATTTAGTCTCCTTTCACTGTAAACCGCTCTACATTTTTTTGGTTGAGTGTCAGATGTCTGCATTTTGAGCAACACACTATGTAAAAGTGAAGGAGTCATCTTTACTTTATAGAATGTACAGTAGAAAAAATTAGTAAGTGACAGAGTTTCTGGAGTAAAAGCTTTATTAGCAACATGAAATTGCTGCCAGTGATCAACAAAATATCCAACATACATGGTCCCAAATATGTAAAAATGAAATACACAGACAGGCTCGGACTGGCCATCGAGAGAGGCGGGACTTTTCCCGGTGGGCCGCTGCCATTGGTGGGCCGCTGGCTGGCATTAGTGGGCTGCAAAACCACATTGGACCTAATGAAAATTCAAATTTAAACTTTCGTTCTGAACAATTTTATTTTTAAGTTTTAAAACTACTACATAAACTACTTTTAACAATAAATATTTTTTGGAAAAAATGAATTTCTAGTCGATCTTTTGGACCTCTCACGTCA